>NW_024056283.1:0-62500 GCF_013401445.1 Tripterygium wilfordii | reverse complement strand
AATAGACCAAGTTAAGTTCAAATTGCACAAAACGTGAAAAACTTGTGTATGCATAGAATTGAGCATTCCTAGGCATCAAATTGGACCGTTATACTCTATTTAGTTTCTTAGAGTCTAACTTGCTAGTTTAGCTTTTGGACAACGTTTCGTTAGTAAAGAAGCAATAGACCAAGTTAAGTTCAAAATTGCACGAAACGTGAAAAACTTGTCTACATAGAATTGAGCATTCCTAAGGCATCAAATTGGACCGTTATACTCTATTTAGTGTTCTAGAAGTCTTAACTTGCTAGTTTAGCTTTTGGACAACGTTTCGTTAGGTAAAGAAGCCAATAGACCAAGTTAAGTTCAAAATTGCACGAAACGATGAAAAACTTGTCTACACATAGATTGAGCATTCCTAAGGCATCAAATTGAACCGTTATACTCTATTTAGTGTTCTACGATGTTTAACTTGTTAGTTTAGCTTTTGGACAACGTTTCGTTAGGTAAAGAAGCCAATAGACCAAGTGAAGTTCAAAATTGCACGAAACGTGAAAAACTTGTCTAGGCATAGAATTGAGCATTCCTAAGGCATCAAATTGGACCGTTATACTCGATTTAGTGTTCTTAGAAGTCTTAACTTGCTAGTTTAGCTTTTGGACAACGTTTCGTTAGGTAAAGAAGCCAATAGACCAAGTTAAGTTCGAAATTCCACGAAACGAGAAAAACTTGTCTACACATAGAATTGAGCATTCCTAAGGCATCAAATTGAACCGTTATACTCTATTTAGTGTTCTAAGATGTTTTAACTTGTTAGTTTAGCTTTTGGACAACGTTTCGTTAGGTAAAGAAGCCAATAGACCAAGTGAAGTTCAAAATTGCACGAAACGTGAAAAACTTGTCTATGCATAGAATTGAGCATTCCTAAGGCATCAAATTGGACCGTTATACTCTATTTAGTGTTCTTAGAAGTCTTAACTTGCTAGTTTAGCTTTTGGACAACGTTCGTTAGGTAAAGAAGCCAATAGACCAAGTTAAGTTGAAAATTGCACGAAACGTGAAAAAACTTGTCTACACATAGAATTGAGCATTCCTAAGGCATCAAATTGGAACCGTTATACTCTATTTAGTGTTCTAAGATGTTTTAACTTGCTAGTTTAGCTTTTGGACAACGTTTCGTTAGGTAAAGAAGCCAATAGACCAAGTTAAGTTCAAAATTGCACGAAACGTGAAAAACTTGTCTATGCATAGAATTGAGCATTCCTAAGGCATCAAATTGAATCCGTTATACTCTATTTAGTGTTCTTAGAAGTTTAACTTGCTAGTTTAGCTTTTGGACAACGTTTCGTTAGGTAAAGAAGCCAATAGACCAAGTTAAGTTCAAAATTGCACGAAACGTAGAAAAACTTGTCTAGCCATAGAATTGAGCATTCCTAAGGCATCAAATTGGAACCGTTATACTCTATTTAGTGTTCTACGATGTTTAACTTGCTAGTTTAGCTTTTGGACAACGTTTCGTTAGGTAAAGAAGCCAATAGACCAAGTTAAGTTCAAAATTGCACGAAACGTGAAAAACTTGTCTATGCATAGAATTGAGCATTCCTAAGGCATCAAATTGGACCGTTATACTCTATTTAGTGTTCTTAGAAGTCTTAACTTGCTAGTTTAGCTTTTGGACAACGTTTCGTTAGGTAAAGAAGCCAATAGACCAAGTTAAGTTCGAAAATTGCACGAAACGATGAAAAACTTGTCTATGCATAGAATTGAGCATTCCTAAGGCATCAAATTGAACCGTTATACTCTATTTAGTGTTCTAAGATGTTTAACTTGCTAGTTTAGCTTTTGGACAACGTTTCGTTAGGTAAAGAAGCCAATAGACCAAGTGAAGTTCAAAAATTGCACGAAACGTGAAAAACTTGTCTATGCATAGAATTGAGCATTCCTAAGGCATCAAATTGGATCCGTTATACTCTATTTAGTGTTCTTAGAAGTCTTAACTTGCTAGTTTAGCTTTTGGACAACGTTTCGTTAGGTAAAGAAGCCAATAGACCAAGTTAAGTTCGAAAATTGCACGAAACGTGAAAAACTTGTCTACAGCATAGAATTGAGCATTCCTAAGGCATCAAATTGGAACCGTTATACTCTATTTAGTGTTCTAAGAATGTTTAACTTGCTAGTTTAGCTTTTGGACAACGTTTCGTTAGGTAAAGAAGCCAATAGACCAAGTTAAGTTCAAAATTGCACGAAACGTGAAAAACTTGTCTATGCATAGAATTGAGCATTCCTAAGGCATCAAATTGGACCGTTATACTCTATTTAGTGTTCTAAGAATGTTTAACTTGCTAGTTTAGCTTTTGGACAACGTTTCGTTAGGTAAAGAAAGCCAATAGACCAAGTTAAGTTCGAAAATTGCACGAAACGTGAAAAACTTGTCTATGCATAGAATTGAGCATTCCTAAGGCATCAAATTGAACCGTTATACTCTATTTAGTGTTCTAAGATGTTTAACTTGCTAGTTTAGCTTTTGGACAACGTTTCGTTAGGTAAAGAAGCCAATAGACCAAGTTAAGTTCAAAATTGCACGAAACGTGAAAAACTTGTCTATGCATAGAATTGAGCATTCCTAAGGCATCAAATTGGACCGTTATACTCTATTTAGTGTTCTTAGAAGTCTTAACTTGCTAGTTTAGCTTTTGGACAACGTTTCGTTAGGTAAAGAAGCCAATAGACCAAGTTAAGTTCGAAAATTGCACGAAACGTGAAAAAACTTGTCTACACATAGAATTGAGCATTCCTAAGGCATCAAATTGACCGTTATACTCTATTTAGTGTTCTAAGATGTTTAACTTGCTAGTTTAGCTTTTGGACAACGTTTCGTTAGGTAAAGAAGCCAATAGACCAGGTTAAGTTCAAAATTGCACGAAACGTGAAAAACTTGTCTATGCATAGAATTGAGCATTCCTAAGGCATCAAATTGGACCGTTATACTCTATTTAGTGTTCTTAGAAGTCTTGACTTGCTAGTTTAGCTTTTGGACAACGTTTCGTTAGGTAAAGAAGCCAATAGACCAAGTTAAGTTCGAAAATTGCACGAAACGATGAAAAACTTGTCTACACATAGAATTGAGCATTCCTAAGGCATCAAATTGAACCGTTATACTCTATTTAGTGTTCTAAGATGTTTTAACTTGCTAGTTTAGCTTTTGGACAACGTTTCGTTAGGTAAAGAAGCCAATAGACCAAGTGAAGTTCAAAATTGCACGAAACGTGAAAAACTTGTCTATGCATAGAATTGAGCATTCCTAAGGCATCAAATTGGACCGTTATACTCTATTTAGTGTTCTTAGAAGTCTTAACTTGCTAGTTTAGCTTTTGGACAACGTTTCGTTAGGTAAAGAAGCCAATAGACCAAGTTAAGTTCGAAAATTGCACGAAACGATGAAAAACTTGTCTATGCATAGAATTGAGCATTCCTAAGGCATCAAATTGGAACCGTTATACTCTATTTAGTGTTCTAAGATGTTTTAACTTGCTAGTTTAGCTTTTGGACAACGTTTCGTTAGGTAAAGAAGCCAATAGACCAAGTGAAGTTCAAAATTGCACGAAACGTGAAAAACTTGTCTATGCATAGAATTGAGCATTCCTAAGGCATCAAATTGGACCGTTATACTCTATTTAGTGTTCTTAGAAGTCTTAACTTGCTAGTTTAGCTTTTGGACAACGTTTCGTTAGGTAAAGAAGCCAATAGACCAAGTTAAGTTCAAAATTGCACGAAACGTGAAAAACTTGTCTATGCATAGAATTGAGCATTCCTAAGGCATCAAATTGGACCGTTATACTCTATTTAGTGTTCTAAGAATGTCTTAACTTGCTAGTTTAGCTTTTGGACAACGTTTCGTTAGGTAAAGAAGCCAATAGACCAAGTTAAGTTCAAAATTGCACGAAACGTGAAAAACTTGTCTATGCACATAGAATTGAGCATTCCTAAGGCATCAAATTGGATCCGTTATACTCTATTTAGTGTTCTTAGAAGTCTTAACTTGCTAGTTTAGCTTTTGGACAACGTTTCGTTAGGTAAAGAAGCCAATAGACCAAGTTAAGTTCAAAATTGCACGAAACGTGAAAAAACTTGTCTAGCCATAGAATTGAGCATTCCTAAGGCATCAAATTGGAACCGTTATACTCTATTTAGTGTTCTAAGATGTTTAACTTGCTAGTTTAGCTTTTGGACAACGTTTCGTTAGGTAAACAAGCCAATAGACCAAGTTAAGTTCAAAATTGCACGAAACGTGAAAAACTTGTCTATGCATAGAATTGAGCATTCCTAAGGCATCAAATTGGACCGTTATACTCTATTTAGTGTTCTTAGAAGTCTTAACTTGCTAGTTTAGCTTTTGGACAACGTTTCGTTAGGTAAAGAAGCCAATAGACCAAGTTAAGTTGAAAATTGCACGAAACGTGAAAAACTTGTCTATACATAGAATTGAGCATTCCTAAGGCATCAAATTGAACCGTTCTACTCTATTTAGTGTTCTAAGATGTTTTAACTTGCTAGTTTAGCTTTTGGACAACGTTTCGTTAGGCAAAGAAGCCAATAGACCAAGTGAAGTTCAAAATTGCACGAAACGTGAAAAACTTGTCTATGCATAGAATTGAGCATTCCTAAGGCATCAAATTGGACCGTTATACTCTATTTAGTGTTCTTAGAAGTCTTAACTTGCTAGTTTAGCTTTTGGACAACGTTTCGTTAGGTAAAGAAGCCAATAGACCAAGTTAAGTTGAAAATTGCACGAAACGTGAAAAACTTGTCTATGCATAGAATTGAGCATTCCTAAGGCATCAAATTGACCGTTATACTCTATTTAGTGTTCTAAGATGTTTAACTTGCTAGTTTAGCTTTTGGACAACGTTTCGTTAGGTAAAGAAGCCAATAGACCAAGTTAAGTTCAAAATTGCACGAAACGTGAAAAACTTATCTATGCATAGAAATGAGCATTCCTAAGGCATCAAATTGGACCGTTATACTCTATTTAGTGTTCTAGAAGTCTTAACTTGCTAGTTTAGCTTTTGGACAACGTTTCGTTAGGTAAAGAAGCCAATAGACCAAGTTAAGTTCAAAATTGCACGAAACGTGAAAAAACTTGTCTATGCATAGAATTGAGCATTCCTAAGGCATCAAATTGGAACCGTTATACTCTATTTAGTGTTCTAAGAATGTGTTAACTTGCTAGTTTAGCTTTTGGACAACGTTTCGTTAGGTAAAGAAGCCAATAGACCAAGTTAAGTTCAAAATTGCACGAAACGTGAAAAAACTTGTCTATGCATAGAATTGAGCATTCCTAAGGCATCAAATTGACCGTTATACTCTATTTAGTGTTCTTAGAAGTCTTTAACTTGCTAGTTTAGCTTTTGGACAACGTTTCGTTAGGTAAAGAAGCCAATAGACCAAGTTAAGTTCAAAATTGCACGAAACGTGAAAAACTTGTCTATGCATAGAATTGAGCATTCCTAAGGCATCAAATTGGAACCGTTATACTCTATTTAGTGTTCTAGAATGTTTAACTTGCTAGTTTAGCTTTTGGACAACGTTTCGTTAGGTAAAGAAGCCAATAGACCAAGTTAAGTTCAAAATTGCACGAAACGTGAAAAACTTGTCTATGCATAGAATTGAGCATTCCTAAGGCATCAAATTGAACCGTTATACTCTATTTAGTGTTCTAAGATGTTTAACTTGCTAGTTTAGCTTTTGGACAACGTTTCGTTAGGTAAAGAAGCCAATAGACCAAGTTAAGTTCAAAATTGCACGAAACGTGAAAAACTTGTCTATGCATAGAATTGAGCATTCCTAAGGCATCAAATTGGACCGTTATACTCTATTTAGTGTTCTTAGAAGTCTTAACTTGCTAGTTTAGCTTTTGGACAACGTTTCGTTAGGTAAAGAAGCCAATAGACCAAGTTAAGTTCAAAATTGCACGAAACGTGAAAAAACTTGTCTATGCATAGAATTGAGCATTCCTAAGGCATCAAATTGAACCGTTATACTCTATTTAGTGTTCTAAGATGTTTAACTTGCTAGTTTAGCTTTTGGACAACGTTTCGTTAGGTAAAGAAGCCAATAGACCAAGTTAAGTTCAAAATTGCACGAAACGTGAAAAACTTGTCTATGCATAGAATTGAGCATTCCTAAGGCATCAAATTGGACCGTTATACTCTATTTAGTGTTCTTAGAAGTCTTAACTTGCTAGTTTAGCTTTTGGACAACGTTTCGTTAGGTAAAGAAGCCAATAGACCAAGTTAAGTTCGAAAATTGCACGAAACGTGAAAAACTTGTCTATGCATAGAATTGAGCATTCCTAAGGCATCAAATTGGACCGTTATACTCTATTTAGTGTTCTAGAATGTTTTAACTTGCTAGTTTAGCTTTTGGACAACGTTTCGTTAGGTAAAGAAGCCAATAGACCAAGTTAAGTTCAAAATTGCACGAAACGTGAAAAACTTGTCTATGCATAGAATTGAGCATTCCTAAGGCATCAAATTGGACCGTTATACTCTATTTAGTGTTCTTAAGAATGTTTAACTTGCTAGTTTAGCTTTTGGACAACGTTTCGTTAGGTAAAGAAGCCAATAGACCAAGTTAAGTTCAAAATTGCACGAAACGTGAAAAACTTGTCTATGCATAGAATTGAGCATTCCTAAGGCATCAAATTGAACCGTTATACTCTATTTAGTGTTCTTAGAATGTTTAACTTGCTAGTTTAGCTTTTGGACAACGTTTCGTTAGGTAAAGAAGCCAATAGACCAAGTTAAGTTCAAAATTGCACGAAACGTGAAAAACTTGTCTATGCATAGAATTGAGCATTCCTAAGGCATCAAATTGGAACCGTTATACTCTATTTAGTGTTCTAGAAGTCTTAACTTGCTAGTTTAGCTTTTGGACAACGTTTCGTTAGGTAAAGAAGCCAATAGACCAAGTTAAGTTCAAAATTGCACGAAACGTGAAAAAACTTGTCTATGCATAGAATTGAGCATTCCTAAGGCATCAAATTGGACCGTTATACTCTATTTAGTGTTCTTAGAATGTCTTAACTTGCTAGTTTAGCTTTTGGACAACGTTTCGTTAGGTAAAGAAGCCAATAGACCAAGTTAAGTTCAAAATTGCACGAAACGTGAAAAACTTGTCTATGCATAGAATTGAGCATTCCTAAGGCATCAAATTGAACCGTTATACTCTATTTAGTGTTCTAAGAATGTTTAACTTGCTAGTTTAGCTTTTGGACAACGTTTCGTTAGGTAAAGAAGCCAATAGACCAAGTTAAGTTCAAAATTGCACGAAACGTGAAAAACTTGTCTATGCATAGAATTGAGCATTCCTAAGGCATCAAATTGGACCGTTATACTCTATTTAGTGTTCTTAGAAGTCTTAACTTGCTAGTTTAGCTTTTGGACAACGTTTCGTTAGGTAAAGAAGCCAATAGACCAAGTTAAGTTCGAAAATTGCACGAAACGTGAAAAAACTTGTCTATGCATAGAATTGAGCATTCCTAAGGCATCAAATTGAACCGTTATACTCTATTTAGTGTTCTAAGATGTTTAACTTGCTAGTTTAGCTTTTGGACAACGTTTCGTTAGGTAAAGAAGCCAATAGACCAAGTTAAGTTCAAAATTGCACGAAACGTGAAAAAACTTGTCTATCATAGAATTGAGCATTCCTAAGGCATCAAATTGGAACCGTTATACTCTATTTAGTGTTCTTAGAAGTTTAACTTGCTAGTTTAGCTTTTGGACAACGTTTCGTTAGGTAAAGAAGCCAATAGACCAAGTTAAGTTCAAAATTGCACGAAACGTGAAAAAACTTGTCTATGCATAGAATTGAGCATTCCTAAGGCATCAAATTGACCGTTATACTCTATTTAGTGTTCTAGAATGTCTTAACTTGCTAGTTTAGCTTTTGGACAACGTTTCGTTAGGTAAAGAAGCCAATAGACCAAGTTAAGTTCAAAATTGCACGAAACGATGAAAAACTTGTCTATGCATAGAATTGAGCATTCCTAAGGCATCAAATTGGAACCGTTATACTCTATTTAGTGTTCTTAGAAGTCTTAACTTGCTAGTTTAGCTTTTGGACAACGTTTCGTTAGGTAAAGAAGCCAATAGACCAAGTTAAGTTGAAAATTGCACGAAACGTGAAAAACTTGTCTACACATAGAATTGAGCATTCCTAAGGCATCAAATTGAACCGCTATACTCTATTTAGTGTTCTAAGATGTTTAAATTGCTAGCTTAGATTTTGGACAACGTTTCGTTAGTCAAAGAAGCCAATAGACCAAGTTAAGTTCAAAATTGCATGAAACGTGAAAAAACTTGTCTATGCATAGAATTGAGCATTCCTAAGGCATCAAATTGGACCGTTATACTCTATTTAGTGTTCTTAGAAGTCTTAACTTGCTAGTTTAGCTTTTGGACAACGTTTCGTTAGGTAAAGAAGCCAATAGACCAAGTTAAGTTCAAAATTGCACGAAACGTGAAAAACTTGTCTATGCATAGAATTGAGCATTCCTAAGGCATCAAATTGAACCGTTATACTCTATTTAGTGTTCTAAGATGTTTTAACTTGCTAGTTTAGCTTTTGGACAACGTTTCGTTAGGTAAAGAAGCCAATAGACCAAGTGAAGTTCAAAATTGCACGAAACGTGAAAAACTTGTCTATGCATAGAATTGAGCATTCCTAAGGCATCAAATTGGACCGTTATACTCTATTTAGTGTTCTTAGAAGTCTTAACTTGCTAGTTTAGCTTTTGGACAACGTTTCGTTAGGTAAAGAAGCCAATAGACCAAGTTAAGTTGAAAATTGCACGAAACGTGAAAAACTTGTCTATGCATAGAATTGAGCATTCCTAAGGCATCAAATTGGACCGTTATACTCTATTTAGTGTTCTTAGAAGTCTTAACTTGCTAGTTTAGCTTTTGGACAACGTTTCGTTAGGTAAAGAAGCCAATAGACCAAGTTAAGTTGAAAATTGCTCGAAACGTGAAAAACTTGTCTACACATAGAATTGAGCATTCCTAAGGCTTCAAATTGAACCGTTATACTCTATTTAGTGTCCTAAGATGTTTTAACTTGCTAGTTTAGCTTTTGGACAACGTTTCGTTAGGTAAAGAAGCCAATAGACCAAGTGAAGTTCAAAATTGCACGAAACGTGAAAAACTTGTCTATGCATAGAATTGAGCATTCCTAAGGCATCAAATTGGACCGTTATACTCTATTTAGTGTTCTTAGAAGTCTTAACTTGCTAGTTTAGCTTTTGGACAACGTTTCGTTAGGTAAAGAAGCCAATAGACCAAGTTAAGTTCAAAATTGCACGAAACGTGAAAAACTTGTCTATGCATAGAATTGAGCATTCCTAAGGCATCAAATTGGACCGTTATACTCTATTTAGTGTTCTAGAATGTCTTAACTTGCTAGTTTAGCTTTTGGACAACGTTTCGTTAGGTAAAGAAGCCAATAGACCAAGTTAAGTTCAAAATTGCACGAAACGTGAAAAACTTGTCTATGCATAGAATTGAGCATTCCTAAGGCATCAAATTGGACCGTTATACTCTATTTAGTGTTCTTAGAAGTCTTAACTTGCTAGTTTAGCTTTTGGACAACGTTTCGTTAGGTAAAGAAGCCAATAGACCAAGTTAAGTTGAAAATTGCACGAAACGTGAAAAACTTGTCTATGCATAGAATTGAGCATTCCTAAGGCATCAAATTGACCGTTATACTCTATTTAGTGTTCTTAGAATGTTTAACTTGCTAGTTTAGCTTTTGGACAACGTTTCGTTAGGTAAAGAAGCCAATAGACCAAGTTAAGTTCAAAATTGCACGAAACGTGAAAAACTTGTCTATGCATAGAATTGAGCATTCCTAAGGCATCAAATTGGACCGTTATACTCTATTTAGTGTTCTTAGAAGTCTTAACTTGCTAGTTTAGCTTTTGGACAACGTTTCGTTAGGTAAAGAAGCCAATAGACCAAGTTAAGTTCAAAATTGCACGAAACGTGAAAAACTTGTCTATGCATAGAATTGAGCATTCCTAAGGCATCAAATTGGACCGTTATACTCTATTTAGTGTTCTTAGAAGTCTTAACTTGCTAGTTTAGCTTTTGGACAACGTTTCGTTAGGTAAAGAAGCCAATAGACCAAGTTAAGTTCGAAAATTGCACGAAACGTGAAAAAACTTGTCTACACATAGAATTGAGCATTCCTAAGGCATCAAATTGAACCGTTATACTCTATTTAGTGTTCTTAAGATGTTTAACTTGCTAGTTTAGCTTTTGGACAACGTTTCGTTAGGTAAAGAAGCCAATAGACCAAGTGAAGTTCAAAATTGCACGAAACGTGAAAAACTTGTCTATGCATAGAATTGAGCATTCCTAAGGCATCAAATTGGACCGTTATACTCTATTTAGTGTTCTTAGAAGTCTTAACTTGCTAGTTTAGCTTTTGGACAACGTTTCGTTAGGTAAAGAAGCCAATAGACCAAGTTAAGTTCGAAAATTGCACGAAACGTGAAAAACTTGTCTATGCATAGAATTGAGCATTCCTAAGGCATCAAATTGGACCGTTATACTCTATTTAGTGTTCTAAGATGTTTAACTTGCTAGTTTAGCTTTTGGACAACGTTTCGTTAGGTAAAGAAGCCAATAGACCAAGTTAAGTTCAAAATTGCACGAAACGTGAAAAACTTGTCTATGCATAGAATTGAGCATTCCTAAGGCATCAAATTGAACCGTTATACTCTATTTAGTGTTCTAGATGTCTTTAACTTGCTAGTTTAGCTTTTGGACAACGTTTCGTTAGGTAAAGAAGCCAATAGACCAAGTTAAGTTCGAAAATTGCACGAAACGTGAAAAACTTGTCTATGCATAGAATTGAGCATTCCTAAGGCATCAAATTGGACCGTTATACTCTATTTAGTGTTCTTAGAAGTCTTAACTTGCTAGTTTAGCTTTTGGACAACGTTTCGTTAGGTAAAGAAGCCAATAGACCAAGTTAAGTTCAAAATTGCACGAAACGTGAAAAACTTGTCTATGCATAGAATTGAGCATTCCTAAGGCATCAAATTGACCGTTATACTCTATTTAGTGTTCTTAGAATGTTTAACTTGCTAGTTTAGCTTTTGGACAACGTTTCGTTAGGTAAAGAAGCCAATAGACCAAGTTAAGTTCAAAATTGCACGAAACGTGAAAAACTTGTCTATGCATAGAATTGAGCATTCCTAAGGCATCAAATTGAACCGTTATACTCTATTTAGTGTTCTAGAAGTCTTAACTTGCTAGTTTAGCTTTTGGACAACGTTTCGTTAGGTAAAGAAGCCAATAGACCAAGTTAAGTTCAAAATTGCACGAAACGTGAAAAACTTGTCTATGCATAGAATTGAGCATTCCTAAGGCATCAAATTGGAACCGTTATACTCTATTTAGTGTTCTAGAATGTTTAACTTGCTAGTTTAGCTTTTGGACAACGTTTCGTTAGGTAAAGAAGCCAATAGACCAAGTTAAGTTCAAAATTGCACGAAACGTGAAAAACTTGTCTATGCATAGAATTGAGCATTCCTAAGGCATCAAATTGAACCGTTATACTCTATTTAGTGTTCTTAGAAGTCTTAACTTGCTAGTTTAGCTTTTGGACAACGTTTCGTTAGGTATAGAAGCCAATAGACCAAGTTAAGTTCAAAATTGCACGAAACGTGAAAAACTTGTCTATGCATAGAATTGAGCATTCCTAAGGCATCAAATTGGACCGTTATACTCTATTTAGTGTTCTTAGAAGTCTTAACTTGCTAGTTTAGCTTTTGGACAACGTTTCGTTAGGTAAAGAAGCCAATAGACCAAGTTAAGTTCAAAATTGCACGAAACGAGAAAAACTTGTCTATGCATAGAATTGAGCATTCCTAAGGCATCAAATTGGAACCGTTATACTCTATTTAGTGTTCTAAGATGTTTAACTTGCTAGTTTAGCTTTTGGACAACGTTTCGTTAGGTAAAGAAGCCAATAGACCAAGTTAAGTTCAAAATTGCACGAAACGTGAAAAACTTGTCTATGCATAGAATTGAGCATTCCTAAGGCATCAAATTGGACCGTTATACTCTATTTAGTGTTCTTAGATGTTTAACTTGCTAGTTTAGCTTTTGGACAACGTTTCGTTAGGTAAAGAAGCCAATAGACCAAGTTAAGTTCAAAATTGCACGAAACGTGAAAAACTTGTCTATGCATAGAATTGAGCATTCCTAAGGCATCAAATTGGAACCGTTATACTCTATTTAGTGTTCTTAGAAGTCTTAACTTGCTAGTTTAGCTTTTGGACAACGTTTCGTTAGGTAAAGAAGCCAATAGACCAAGTTAAGTTCAAAATTGCACGAAACGTGAAAAACTTGTCTATCACATAGAATTGAGCATTCCTAAGGCATCAAATTGAACCGTTATACTCTATTTAGTGTTCTAAGATGTCTTAACTTGCTAGTTTAGCTTTTGGACAACGTTTCGTTAGGTAAAGAAGCCAATAGACCAAGTTAAGTTCAAAATTGCACGAAACGTGAAAAACTTGTCTATGCATAGAATTGAGCATTCCTAAGGCATCAAATTGAACCGTTATACTCTATTTAGTGTTCTTAGAAGTCTTAACTTGCTAGTTTAGCTTTTGGACAACGTTTCGTTAGGTAAAGAAGCCAATAGACCAAGTTAAGTTCAAAATTGCACGAAACGTGAAAAAACTTGTCTATGCATAGAATTGAGCATTCCTAAGGCATCAAATTGGACCGTTATACTCTATTTAGTGTTCTAAGAATGTTTAACTTGCTAGTTTAGCTTTTGGACAACGTTTCGTTAGGTAAAGAAGCCAATAGACCAAGTTAAGTTCAAAATTGCACGAAACGTGAAAAACTTGTCTATGCATAGAATTGAGCATTCCTAAGGCATCAAATTGGACCGTTATACTCTATTTAGTGTTCTTAGATGTCTTAACTTGCTAGTTTAGCTTTTGGACAACGTTTCGTTAGGTAAAGAAGCCAATAGACCAAGTTAAGTTCAAAATTGCACGAAACGTGAAAAACTTGTCTATGCATAGAATTGAGCATTCCTAAGGCATCAAATTGACCGTTATACTCTATTTAGTGTTCTAAGATGTTTAACTTGCTAGTTTAGCTTTTGGACAACGTTTCGTTAGGTAAAGAAGCCAATAGACCAAGTGAAGTTCAAAATTGCACGAAACGTGAAAAACTTGTCTATGCATAGAATTGAGCATTCCTAAGGCATCAAATTGGAACCGTTATACTCTATTTAGTGTTCTTAGAAGTCTTAACTTGCTAGTTTAGCTTTTGGACAACGTTTCGTTAGGTAAAGAAGCCAATAGACCAAGTTAAGTTCAAAATTGCACGAAACGTGAAAAACTTGTCTATGCATAGAATTGAGCATTCCTAAGGCATCAAATTGGACCGTTATACTCTATTTAGTGTTCTTAAGAATGTCTTAACTTGCTAGTTTAGCTTTTGGACAACGTTTCGTTAGGTAAAGAAGCCAATAGACCAAGTTAAGTTCAAAATTGCACGAAACGTGAAAAACTTGTCTATGCATAGAATTGAGCATTCCTAAGGCATCAAATTGGAACCGTTATACTCTATTTAGTGTTCTAAGAAGTCTTAACTTGCTAGTTTAGCTTTTGGACAACGTTTCGTTAGGTAAAGAAGCCAATAGACCAAGTTAAGTTCAAAATTGCACGAAACGTGAAAAACTTGTCTATGCATAGAATTGAGCATTCCTAAGGCATCAAATTGGACCGTTATACTCTATTTAGTGTTCTTAGAAGTCTTAACTTGCTAGTTTAGCTTTTGGACAACGTTTCGTTAGGTAAAGAAGCCAATAGACCAAGTTAAGTTCAAAATTGCACGAAACGTGAAAAAACTTGTCTATGCATAGAATTGAGCATTCCTAAGGCATCAAATTGAACCGTTATACTCTATTTAGTGTTCTAGAATGTCTTAACTTGCTAGTTTAGCTTTTGGACAACGTTTCGTTAGGTAAAGAAGCCAATAGACCAAGTTAAGTTCAAAATTGCACGAAACGTGAAAAACTTGTCTATGCATAGAATTGAGCATTCCTAAGGCATCAAATTGGACCGTTATACTCTATTTAGTGTTCTAAGATGTTTAACTTGCTAGTTTAGCTTTTGGACAACGTTTCGTTAGGTAAAGAAGCCAATAGACCAAGTTAAGTTCAAAATTGCACGAAACGTGAAAAACTTGTCTATGCATAGAATTGAGCATTCCTAAGGCATCAAATTGGACCGTTATACTCTATTTAGTGTTCTTAGAAGTCTTAACTTGCTAGTTTAGCTTTTGGACAACGTTTCGTTAGGTAAAGAAGCCAATAGACCAAGTTAAGTTCAAAATTGCACGAAACGTGAAAAACTTGTCTATGCACATAGAATTGAGCATTCCTAAGGCATCAAATTGAACCGTTATACTCTATTTAGTGTTCTAAGATGTTTAACTTGCTAGTTTAGCTTTTGGACAACGTTTCGTTAGGTAAAGAAGCCAATAGACCAAGTTAAGTTCAAAATTGCACGAAACGTGAAAAACTTGTCTATGCATAGAATTGAGCATTCCTAAGGCATCAAATTGGAACCGTTATACTCTATTTAGTGTTCTAGAATGTCTTAACTTGCTAGTTTAGCTTTTGGACAACGTTTCGTTAGGTAAAGAAGCCAATAGACCAAGTTAAGTTCAAAATTGCACGAAACGTGAAAAACTTGTCTATGCATAGAATTGAGCATTCCTAAGGCATCAAATTGGACCGTTATACTCTATTTAGTGTTCTTAAGAATGTCTTAACTTGCTAGTTTAGCTTTTGGACAACGTTTCGTTAGGTAAAGAAGCCAATAGACCAAGTTAAGTTCAAAATTGCACGAAACGTGAAAAACTTGTCTATGCATAGAATTGAGCATTCCTAAGGCATCAAATTGGACCGTTATACTCTATTTAGTGTTCTAGAATGTCTTAACTTGCTAGTTTAGCTTTTGGACAACGTTTCGTTAGGTAAAGAAGCCAATAGACCAAGTTAAGTTCAAAATTGCACGAAACGTGAAAAACTTGTCTATGCATAGAATTGAGCATTCCTAAGGCATCAAATTGGACCGTTATACTCTATTTAGTGTTCTTAGAAGTCTTAACTTGCTAGTTTAGCTTTTGGACAACGTTTCGTTAGGTAAAGAAGCCAATAGACCAAGTTAAGTTCAAAATTGCACGAAACGTGAAAAACTTGTCTATGCATAGAATTGAGCATTCCTAAGGCATCAAATTGAACCGTTATACTCTATTTAGTGTTCTAAGATGTTTAACTTGCTAGTTTAGCTTTTGGACAACGTTTCGTTAGGTAAAGAAGCCAATAGACCAAGTTAAGTTCAAAATTGCACGAAACGTGAAAAAACTTGTCTATGCATAGAATTGAGCATTCCTAAGGCATCAAATTGGAACCGTTATACTCTATTTAGTGTTCTAAGATGTCTTAACTTGCTAGTTTAGCTTTTGGACAACGTTTCGTTAGGTAAAGAAGCCAATAGACCAAGTTAAGTTCAAAATTGCACGAAACGTGAAAAACTTGTCTATGCATAGAATTGAGCATTCCTAAGGCATCAAATTGGAACCGTTATACTCTATTTAGTGTTCTAGAAGTCTTAACTTGCTAGTTTAGCTTTTGGACAACGTTTCGTTAGGTAAAGAAGCCAATAGACCAAGTTAAGTTCAAAATTGCACGAAACGTGAAAAACTTGTCTATGCCATAGAATTGAGCATTCCTAAGGCATCAAATTGACCGTTATACTCTATTTAGTGTTCTAAGATGTTTAACTTGCTAGTTTAGCTTTTGGACAACGTTTCGTTAGGTAAAGAAGCCAATAGACCAAGTGAAGTTCAAAATTGCACGAAACGTGAAAAACTTGTCTATGCATAGAATTGAGCATTCCTAAGGCATCAAATTGGACCGTTATACTCTATTTAGTGTTCTTAGAAGTCTTAACTTGCTAGTTTAGCTTTTGGACAACGTTTCGTTAGGTAAAGAAGCCAATAGACCAAGTTAAGTTCAAAATTGCACGAAACGTGAAAAAACTTGTCTATGCATAGAATTGAGCATTCCTAAGGCATCAAATTGGACCGTTATACTCTATTTAGTGTTCTTAGAAGTCTTAACTTGCTAGTTTAGCTTTTGGACAACGTTTCGTTAGGTAAAGAAGCCAATAGACCAAGTTAAGTTCAAAATTGCACGAAACGTGAAAAACTTGTCTATGCATAGAATTGAGCATTCCTAAGGCATCAAATTGGACCGTTATACTCTATTTAGTGTTCTTAGAAGTCTTAACTTGCTAGTTTAGCTTTTGGACAACGTTTCGTTAGGTAAAGAAGCCAATAGACCAAGTTAAGTTGAAAATTGCACGAAACGTGAAAAACTTGTCTATGCATAGAATTGAGCATTCCTAAGGCATCAAATTGAACCGTTATACTCTATTTAGTGTTCTAAGATGTTTAACTTGCTAGTTTAGCTTTTGGACAACGTTTCGTTAGGTAAAGAAGCCAATAGACCAAGTGAAGTTCAAAATTGCACGAAACGTGAAAAACTTGTCTATGCATAGAATTGAGCATTCCTAAGGCATCAAATTGGACCGTTATACTCTATTTAGTGTTCTAAGAATGTTTAACTTGCTAGTTTAGCTTTTGGACAACGTTTCGTTAGGTAAAGAAGCCAATAGACCAAGTTAAGTTCAAAATTGCACGAAACGTGAAAAACTTGTCTATGCATAGAATTGAGCATTCCTAAGGCATCAAATTGGACCGTTATACTCTATTTAGTGTTCTTAGAAGTCTTAACTTGCTAGTTTAGCTTTTGGACAACGTTTCGTTAGGTAAAGAAGCCAATAGACCAAGTTAAGTTCGAAAATTGCACGAAACGTGAAAAACTTGTCTATGCATAGAATTGAGCATTCCTAAGGCATCAAATTGGACCGTTATACTCTATTTAGTGTTCTTAGAAGTCTTAACTTGCTAGTTTAGCTTTTGGACAACGTTTCGTTAGGTAAAGAAGCCAATAGACCAAGTTAAGTTCGAAAATTGCACGAAACGTGAAAAACTTGTCTATGCATAGAATTGAGCATTCCTAAGGCATCAAATTGGACCGTTATACTCTATTTAGTGTTCTAAGAATGTCTTAACTTGCTAGTTTAGCTTTTGGACAACGTTTCGTTAGGTAAAGAAGCCAATAGACCAAGTTAAGTTCAAAATTGCACGAAACGTGAAAAACTTGTCTATGCATAGAATTGAGCATTCCTAAGGCATCAAATTGGAACCGTTATACTCTATTTAGTGTTCTAAGATGTTTAACTTGCTAGTTTAGCTTTTGGACAACGTTTCGTTAGGTAAAGAAGCCAATAGACCAAGTTAAGTTCAAAATTGCACGAAACGTGAAAAACTTGTCTATGCATAGAATTGAGCATTCCTAAGGCATCAAATTGGACCGTTATACTCTATTTAGTGTTCTTAGAAGTCTTAACTTGCTAGTTTAGCTTTTGGACAACGTTTCGTTAGGTAAAGAAGCCAATAGACCAAGTTAAGTTCAAAATTGCACGAAACGTGAAAAAACTTGTCTATGCATAGAATTGAGCATTCCTAAGGCATCAAATTGAACCGTTATACTCTATTTAGTGTTCTTAAGATGTCTTAACTTGCTAGTTTAGCTTTTGGACAACGTTTCGTTAGGTAAAGAAGCCAATAGACCAAGTTAAGTTCAAAATTGCACGAAACGTGAAAAACTTGTCTATGCATAGAATTGAGCATTCCTAAGGCATCAAATTGGACCGTTATACTCTATTTAGTGTTCTTAGAAGTCTTAACTTGCTAGTTTAGCTTTTGGACAACGTTTCGTTAGGTAAAGAAGCCAATAGACCAAGTTAAGTTCAAAATTGCACGAAACGTGAAAAACTTGTCTATGCATAGAATTGAGCATTCCTAAGGCATCAAATTGACCGTTATACTCTATTTAGTGTTCTTAGAAGTCTTAACTTGCTAGTTTAGCTTTTGGACAACGTTTCGTTAGGTAAAGAAGCCAATAGACCAAGTTAAGTTGAAAATTGCACGAAACGTGAAAAACTTGTCTATGCATAGAATTGAGCATTCCTAAGGCATCAAATTGGACCGTTATACTCTATTTAGTGTTCTTAGAAGTCTTAACTTGCTAGTTTAGCTTTTGGACAACGTTTCGTTAGGTAAAGAAGCCAATAGACCAAGTTAAGTTCAAAATTGCACGAAACGTGAAAAACTTGTCTATGCATAGAATTGAGCATTCCTAAGGCATCAAATTGAACCGTTATACTCTATTTAGTGTTCTAAGATGTTTAACTTGCTAGTTTAGCTTTTGGACAACGTTTCGTTAGGTAAAGAAGCCAATAGACCAAGTTAAGTTCAAAATTGCACGAAACGTGAAAAACTTGTCTATGCATAGAATTGAGCATTCCTAAGGCATCAAATTGGACCGTTATACTCTATTTAGTGTTCTTAGAAGTCTTAACTTGCTAGTTTAGCTTTTGGACAACGTTTCGTTAGGTAAAGAAGCCAATAGACCAAGTTAAGTTCAAAATTGCACGAAACGTGAAAAAACTTGTCTATGCATAGAATTGAGCATTCCTAAGGCATCAAATTGGACCGTTATACTCTATTTAGTGTTCTTAGAAGTCTTAACTTGCTAGTTTAGCTTTTGGACAACGTTTCGTTAGGTAAAGAAGCCAATAGACCAAGTTAAGTTCAAAATTGCACGAAACGTGAAAAACTTGTCTATGCATAGAATTGAGCATTCCTAAGGCATCAAATTGGACCGTTATACTCTATTTAGTGTTCTTAGAAGTCTTAACTTGCTAGTTTAGCTTTTGGACAACGTTTCGTTAGGTAAAGAAGCCAATAGACCAAGTTAAGTTCAAAATTGCACGAAACGTGAAAAACTTGTCTATGCATAGAATTGAGCATTCCTAAGGCATCAAATTGAACCGTTATACTCTATTTAGTGTTCTTAAGAATGTTTAACTTGCTAGTTTAGCTTTTGGACAACGTTTCGTTAGGTAAAGAAGCCAATAGACCAAGTGAAGTTCAAAATTGCACGAAACGTGAAAAACTTGTCTATGCATAGAATTGAGCATTCCTAAGGCATCAAATTGGACCGTTATACTCTATTTAGTGTTCTTAGAAGTCTTAACTTGCTAGTTTAGCTTTTGGACAACGTTTCGTTAGGTAAAGAAGCCAATAGACCAAGTTAAGTTCAAAATTGCACGAAACGTGAAAAACTTGTCTATGCATAGAATTGAGCATTCCTAAGGCATCAAATTGAACCGTTATACTCTATTTAGTGTTCTAAGATGTTTTAACTTGTTAGTTTAGCTTTTGGACAACGTTTCGTTAGGTAAAGAAGCCAATAGACCAAGTTAAGTTGAAAATTGCACGAAACGTGAAAAACTTGTCTATGCATAGAATTGAGCATTCCTAAGGCATCAAATTGGACCGTTATACTCTATTTAGTGTTCTTAAGATGTCTTAACTTGCTAGTTTAGCTTTTGGACAACGTTTCGTTAGGTAAAGAAGCCAATAGACCAAGTTAAGTTCAAAATTGCACGAAACGTGAAAAAACTTGTCTATGCATAGAATTGAGCATTCCTAAGGCATCAAATTGGACCGTTATACTCTATTTAGTGTTCTTAAGAATGTTTAACTTGCTAGTTTAGCTTTTGGACAACGTTTCGTTAGGTAAAGAAGCCAATAGACCAAGTTAAGTTCAAAATTGCACGAAACGTGAAAAAACTTGTCTATGCATAGAATTGAGCATTCCTAAGGCATCAAATTGGACCGTTATACTCTATTTAGTGTTCTAGAATGTCTTAACTTGCTAGTTTAGCTTTTGGACAACGTTTCGTTAGGTAAAGAAGCCAATAGACCAAGTTAAGTTCAAAATTGCACGAAACGTGAAAAACTTGTCTATGCATAGAATTGAGCATTCCTAAGGCATCAAATTGGACCGTTATACTCTATTTAGTGTTCTTAGAAGTCTTAACTTGCTAGTTTAGCTTTTGGACAACGTTTCGTTAGGTAAAGAAGCCAATAGACCAAGTTAAGTTCAAAATTGCACGAAACGTGAAAAAACTTGTCTATGCATAGAATTGAGCATTCCTAAGGCATCAAATTGGACCGTTATACTCTATTTAGTGTTCTAGAATGTTTAACTTGCTAGTTTAGCTTTTGGACAACGTTTCGTTAGGTAAAGAAGCCAATAGACCAAGTTAAGTTCAAAATTGCACGAAACGTGAAAAACTTGTCTATGCATAGAATTGAGCATTCCTAAGGCATCAAATTGGAACCGTTATACTCTATTTAGTGTTCTAGAATGTCTTAACTTGCTAGTTTAGCTTTTGGACAACGTTTCGTTAGGTAAAGAAGCCAATAGACCAAGTTAAGTTCAAAATTGCACGAAACGTGAAAAACTTGTCTATGCATAGAATTGAGCATTCCTAAGGCATCAAATTGGACCGTTATACTCTATTTAGTGTTCTTAGAATGTCTTAACTTGCTAGTTTAGCTTTTGGACAACGTTTCGTTAGGTAAAGAAGCCAATAGACCAAGTTAAGTTCAAAATTGCACGAAACGTGAAAAACTTGTCTATGCATAGAAT
The DNA here is from genome assembly GCF_013401445.1 of Tripterygium wilfordii. Taxonomy (NCBI): domain Eukaryota; kingdom Viridiplantae; phylum Streptophyta; class Magnoliopsida; order Celastrales; family Celastraceae; genus Tripterygium; species Tripterygium wilfordii. The sequence goes on along the minus strand of NW_024056283.1, from coordinate 41,788 downwards.
TGAGCATTCCTAAGGCATCAAATTGACCGTTATACTCTATTTAGTGTTCTAAGATGTCTTAACTTGCTAGTTTAGCTTTTGGACAACGTTTCGTTAGGTAAAGAAGCCAATAGACCAAGTTAAGTTCAAAATTGCACGAAACGTGAAAAACTTGTCTATGCATAGAATTGAGCATTCCTAAGGCATCAAATTGGACCGTTATACTCTATTTAGTGTTCTTAGAAGTCTTAACTTGCTAGTTTAGCTTTTGGACAACGTTTCGTTAGGTAAAGAAGCCAATAGACCAAGTTAAGTTGAAAATTGCACGAAACGTGAAAAACTTGTCTATGCATAGAATTGAGCATTCCTAAGGCATCAAATTGGAACCGTTATACTCTATTTAGTGTTCTAAGATGTTTAACTTGCTAGTTTAGCTTTTGGACAACGTTTCGTTAGGTAAAGAAGCCAATAGACCAAGTTAAGTTCAAAATTGCACGAAACGTGAAAAACTTGTCTATGCATAGAATTGAGCATTCCTAAGGCATCAAATTGGACCGTTATACTCTATTTAGTGTTCTTAGAATGTCTTAACTTGCTAGTTTAGCTTTTGGACAACGTTTCGTTAGGTAAAGAAGCCAATAGACCAAGTTAAGTTCAAAATTGCACGAAACGTGAAAAACTTGTCTATGCATAGAATTGAGCATTCCTAAGGCATCAAATTGGACCGTTATACTCTATTTAGTGTTCTTAGAAGTCTTAACTTGCTAGTTTAGCTTTTGGACAACGTTTCGTTAGGTAAAGAAGCCAATAGACCAAGTTAAGTTCAAAATTGCACGAAACGTGAAAAAACTTGTCTATGCATAGAATTGAGCATTCCTAAGGCATCAAATTGAACCGTTATACTCTATTTAGTGTTCTTAGAATGTCTTAACTTGCTAGTTTAGCTTTTGGACAACGTTTCGTTAGGTAAAGAAGCCAATAGACCAAGTTAAGTTCAAAATTGCACGAAACGTGAAAAACTTGTCTATGCATAGAATTGAGCATTCCTAAGGCATCAAATTGGACCGTTATACTCTATTTAGTGTTCTTAAGATGTTTAACTTGCTAGTTTAGCTTTTGGACAACGTTTCGTTAGGTAAAGAAGCCAATAGACCAAGTTAAGTTCAAAATTGCACGAAACGTGAAAAACTTGTCTATGCATAGAATTGAGCATTCCTAAGGCATCAAATTGGACCGTTATACTCTATTTAGTGTTCTTAGAAGTCTTAACTTGCTAGTTTAGCTTTTGGACAACGTTTCGTTAGGTAAAGAAGCCAATAGACCAAGTTAAGTTCAAAATTGCACGAAACGTGAAAAACTTGTCTATGCATAGAATTGAGCATTCCTAAGGCATCAAATTGGACCGTTATACTCTATTTAGTGTTCTTAGAAGTCTTAACTTGCTAGTTTAGCTTTTGGACAACGTTTCGTTAGGTAAAGAAGCCAATAGACCAAGTTAAGTTCAAAATTGCACGAAACGTGAAAAACTTGTCTATGCATAGAATTGAGCATTCCTAAGGCATCAAATTGGACCGTTATACTCTATTTAGTGTTCTTAGAATGTCTTAACTTGCTAGTTTAGCTTTTGGACAACGTTTCGTTAGGTAAAGAAGCCAATAGACCAAGTTAAGTTCAAAATTGCACGAAACGTGAAAAAACTTGTCTATGCATAGAATTGAGCATTCCTAAGGCATCAAATTGGACCGTTATACTCTATTTAGTGTTCTAAGATGTTTAACTTGCTAGTTTAGCTTTTGGACAACGTTTCGTTAGGTAAAGAAGCCAATAGACCAAGTTAAGTTCAAAATTGCACGAAACGTGAAAAACTTGTCTATGCATAGAATTGAGCATTCCTAAGGCATCAAATTGGACCGTTATACTCTATTTAGTGTTCTTAGAAGTCTTAACTTGCTAGTTTAGCTTTTGGACAACGTTTCGTTAGGTAAAGAAGCCAATAGACCAAGTTAAGTTCAAAATTGCACGAAACGTGAAAAACTTGTCTATGCATAGAATTGAGCATTCCTAAGGCATCAAATTGAACCGTTATACTCTATTTAGTGTTCTAAGAATGTTTAACTTGCTAGTTTAGCTTTTGGACAACGTTTCGTTAGGTAAAGAAGCCAATAGACCAAGTGAAGTTCAAAATTGCACGAAACGTGAAAAAACTTGTCTATGCATAGAATTGAGCATTCCTAAGGCATCAAATTGGAACCGTTATACTCTATTTAGTGTTCTTAGAAGTCTTAACTTGCTAGTTTAGCTTTTGGACAACGTTTCGTTAGGTAAAGAAGCCAATAGACCAAGTTAAGTTCAAAATTGCACGAAACGTGAAAAACTTGTCTATGCATAGAATTGAGCATTCCTAAGGCATCAAATTGAACCGTTATACTCTATTTAGTGTTCTAAGATGTTTAACTTGCTAGTTTAGCTTTTGGACAACGTTTCGTTAGGTAAAGAAGCCAATAGACCAAGTTAAGTTCAAAATTGCACGAAACGTGAAAAACTTGTCTATGCATAGAATTGAGCATTCCTAAGGCATCAAATTGGACCGTTATACTCTATTTAGTGTTCTTAGAATGTCTTAACTTGCTAGTTTAGCTTTTGGACAACGTTTCGTTAGGTAAAGAAGCCAATAGACCAAGTTAAGTTCAAAATTGCACGAAACGTGAAAAACTTGTCTATGCATAGAATTGAGCATTCCTAAGGCATCAAATTGGAACCGTTATACTCTATTTAGTGTTCTAAGAATGTCTTAACTTGCTAGTTTAGCTTTTGGACAACGTTTCGTTAGGTAAAGAAGCCAATAGACCAAGTTAAGTTCAAAATTGCACGAAACGTGAAAAACTTGTCTATGCATAGAATTGAGCATTCCTAAGGCATCAAATTGGACCGTTATACTCTATTTAGTGTTCTTAGAAGTCTTAACTTGCTAGTTTAGCTTTTGGACAACGTTTCGTTAGGTAAAGAAGCCAATAGACCAAGTTAAGTTCAAAATTGCACGAAACGTGAAAAAACTTGTCTATGCATAGAATTGAGCATTCCTAAGGCATCAAATTGGACCGTTATACTCTATTTAGTGTTCTTAGAAGTCTTAACTTGCTAGTTTAGCTTTTGGACAACGTTTCGTTAGGTAAAGAAGCCAATAGACCAAGTTAAGTTCAAAATTGCACGAAACGTGAAAAACTTGTCTATGCATAGAATTGAGCATTCCTAAGGCATCAAATTGGAACCGTTATACTCTATTTAGTGTTCTAGAATGTTTAACTTGCTAGTTTAGCTTTTGGACAACGTTTCGTTAGGTAAAGAAGCCAATAGACCAAGTTAAGTTCAAAATTGCACGAAACGTGAAAAACTTGTCTATGCATAGAATTGAGCATTCCTAAGGCATCAAATTGGACCGTTATACTCTATTTAGTGTTCTTAGAAGTCTTAACTTGCTAGTTTAGCTTTTGGACAACGTTTCGTTAGGTAAAGAAGCCAATAGACCAAGTTAAGTTCAAAATTGCACGAAACGTGAAAAACTTGTCTATGCATAGAATTGAGCATTCCTAAGGCATCAAATTGGAACCGTTATACTCTATTTAGTGTTCTTAGAATGTCTTAACTTGCTAGTTTAGCTTTTGGACAACGTTTCGTTAGGTAAAGAAGCCAATAGACCAAGTTAAGTTCAAAATTGCACGAAACGTGAAAAACTTGTCTATGCATAGAATTGAGCATTCCTAAGGCATCAAATTGGACCGTTATACTCTATTTAGTGTTCTAAGATGTGTTAACTTGCTAGTTTAGCTTTTGGACAACGTTTCGTTAGGTAAAGAAGCCAATAGACCAAGTTAAGTTCAAAATTGCACGAAACGTGAAAAAACTTGTCTATGCATAGAATTGAGCATTCCTAAGGCATCAAATTGGACCGTTATACTCTATTTAGTGTTCTTAGAAGTCTTAACTTGCTAGTTTAGCTTTTGGACAACGTTTCGTTAGGTAAAGAAGCCAATAGACCAAGTTAAGTTCAAAATTGCACGAAACGTGAAAAACTTGTCTAGCCATAGAATTGAGCATTCCTAAGGCATCAAATTGGAACCGTTATACTCTATTTAGTGTTCTAAGATGTTTAACTTGCTAGTTTAGCTTTTGGACAACGTTTCGTTAGGTAAAGAAGCCAATAGACCAAGTTAAGTTCAAAATTGCACGAAACGTGAAAAACTTGTCTATGCATAGAATTGAGCATTCCTAAGGCATCAAATTGGACCGTTATACTCTATTTAGTGTTCTTAGAAGTCTTAACTTGCTAGTTTAGCTTTTGGACAACGTTTCGTTAGGTAAAGAAGCCAATAGACCAAGTTAAGTTCAAAATTGCACGAAACGTGAAAAACTTGTCTATGCATAGAATTGAGCATTCCTAAGGCATCAAATTGAACCGTTATACTCTATTTAGTGTTCTAAGATGTTTAACTTGCTAGTTTAGCTTTTGGACAACGTTTCGTTAGGTAAAGAAGCCAATAGACCAAGTTAAGTTCAAAATTGCACGAAACGTGAAAAACTTGTCTATGCATAGAATTGAGCATTCCTAAGGCATCAAATTGGACCGTTATACTCTATTTAGTGTTCTTAGAATGTCTTAACTTGCTAGTTTAGCTTTTGGACAACGTTTCGTTAGGTAAAGAAGCCAATAGACCAAGTTAAGTTCAAAATTGCACGAAACGTGAAAAACTTGTCTATGCATAGAATTGAGCATTCCTAAGGCATCAAATTGGAACCGTTATACTCTATTTAGTGTTCTTAGAAGTCTTAACTTGCTAGTTTAGCTTTTGGACAACGTTTCGTTAGGTAAAGAAGCCAATAGACCAAGTTAAGTTCAAAATTGCACGAAACGTGAAAAACTTGTCTATGCATAGAATTGAGCATTCCTAAGGCATCAAATTGGACCGTTATACTCTATTTAGTGTTCTTAGAAGTCTTAACTTGCTAGTTTAGCTTTTGGACAACGTTTCGTTAGGTAAAGAAGCCAATAGACCAAGTTAAGTTCAAAATTGCACGAAACGTGAAAAAACTTGTCTATGCATAGAATTGAGCATTCCTAAGGCATCAAATTGGACCGTTATACTCTATTTAGTGTTCTAGAAGTCTTAACTTGCTAGTTTAGCTTTTGGACAACGTTTCGTTAGGTAAAGAAGCCAATAGACCAAGTTAAGTTCAAAATTGCACGAAACGTGAAAAACTTGTCTATGCATAGAATTGAGCATTCCTAAGGCATCAAATTGAACCGTTATACTCTATTTAGTGTTCTAAGATGTTTAACTTGCTAGTTTAGCTTTTGGACAACGTTTCGTTAGGTAAAGAAGCCAATAGACCAAGTTAAGTTCAAAATTGCACGAAACGTGAAAAACTTGTCTATGCATAGAATTGAGCATTCCTAAGGCATCAAATTGGACCGTTATACTCTATTTAGTGTTCTTAGAAGTCTTAACTTGCTAGTTTAGCTTTTGGACAACGTTTCGTTAGGTAAAGAAGCCAATAGACCAAGTTAAGTTCGAAAATTGCACGAAACGTGAAAAAACTTGTCTATGCATAGAATTGAGCATTCCTAAGGCATCAAATTGAACCGTTATACTCTATTTAGTGTTCTAGAATGTCTTAACTTGCTAGTTTAGCTTTTGGACAACGTTTCGTTAGGTAAAGAAGCCAATAGACCAAGTTAAGTTCAAAATTGCACGAAACGTGAAAAAACTTGTCTATGCATAGAATTGAGCATTCCTAAGGCATCAAATTGGACCGTTATACTCTATTTAGTGTTCTTAGAAGTCTTAACTTGCTAGTTTAGCTTTTGGACAACGTTTCGTTAGGTAAAGAAGCCAATAGACCAAGTTAAGTTCAAAATTGCACGAAACGTGAAAAACTTGTCTATGCATAGAATTGAGCATTCCTAAGGCATCAAATTGGAACCGTTATACTCTATTTAGTGTTCTTAGAATGTCTTAACTTGCTAGTTTAGCTTTTGGACAACGTTTCGTTAGGTAAAGAAGCCAATAGACCAAGTTAAGTTCAAAATTGCACGAAACGTGAAAAAACTTGTCTATGCATAGAATTGAGCATTCCTAAGGCATCAAATTGGACCGTTATACTCTATTTAGTGTTCTTAGAAGTCTTAACTTGCTAGTTTAGCTTTTGGACAACGTTTCGTTAGGTAAAGAAGCCAATAGACCAAGTTAAGTTCAAAATTGCACGAAACGTGAAAAACTTGTCTATGCATAGAATTGAGCATTCCTAAGGCATCAAATTGGAACCGTTATACTCTATTTAGTGTTCTTAGAAGTCTTAACTTGCTAGTTTAGCTTTTGGACAACGTTTCGTTAGGTAAAGAAGCCAATAGACCAAGTTAAGTTCAAAATTGCACGAAACGTGAAAAACTTGTCTATGCATAGAATTGAGCATTCCTAAGGCATCAAATTGAACCGTTATACTCTATTTAGTGTTCTAAGATGTTTAACTTGCTAGTTTAGCTTTTGGACAACGTTTCGTTAGGTAAAGAAGCCAATAGACCAAGTTAAGTTCAAAATTGCACGAAACGTGAAAAACTTGTCTATGCATAGAATTGAGCATTCCTAAGGCATCAAATTGGACCGTTATACTCTATTTAGTGTTCTTAGAAGTCTTAACTTGCTAGTTTAGCTTTTGGACAACGTTTCGTTAGGTAAAGAAGCCAATAGACCAAGTTAAGTTCAAAATTGCACGAAACGTGAAAAACTTGTCTATGCATAGAATTGAGCATTCCTAAGGCATCAAATTGGACCGTTATACTCTATTTAGTGTTCTTAGAATGTCTTAACTTGCTAGTTTAGCTTTTGGACAACGTTTCGTTAGGTAAAGAAGCCAATAGACCAAGTTAAGTTCAAAATTGCACGAAACGTGAAAAACTTGTCTATGCATAGAATTGAGCATTCCTAAGGCATCAAATTGGACCGTTATACTCTATTTAGTGTTCTTAGAATGTCTTAACTTGCTAGTTTAGCTTTTGGACAACGTTTCGTTAGGTAAAGAAGCCAATAGACCAAGTTAAGTTCAAAATTGCACGAAACGTGAAAAACTTGTCTATGCATAGAATTGAGCATTCCTAAGGCATCAAATTGAACCGTTATACTCTATTTAGTGTTCTTAGAATGTCTTAACTTGCTAGTTTAGCTTTTGGACAACGTTTCGTTAGGTAAAGAAGCCAATAGACCAAGTTAAGTTCAAAATTGCACGAAACGTGAAAAACTTGTCTATGCATAGAATTGAGCATTCCTAAGGCATCAAATTGGACCGTTATACTCTATTTAGTGTTCTTAGAATGTCTTAACTTGCTAGTTTAGCTTTTGGACAACGTTTCGTTAGGTAAAGAAGCCAATAGACCAAGTTAAGTTCAAAATTGCACGAAACGTGAAAAACTTGTCTATGCATAGAATTGAGCATTCCTAAGGCATCAAATTGGAACCGTTATACTCTATTTAGTGTTCTAAGATGTTTAACTTGCTAGTTTAGCTTTTGGACAACGTTTCGTTAGGTAAAGAAGCCAATAGACCAAGTTAAGTTCAAAATTGCACGAAACGTGAAAAACTTGTCTATGCATAGAATTGAGCATTCCTAAGGCATCAAATTGGACCGTTATACTCTATTTAGTGTTCTTAGAAGTCTTAACTTGCTAGTTTAGCTTTTGGACAACGTTTCGTTAGGTAAAGAAGCCAATAGACCAAGTTAAGTTCAAAATTGCACGAAACGTGAAAAACTTGTCTATGCATAGAATTGAGCATTCCTAAGGCATCAAATTGGACCGTTATACTCTATTTAGTGTTCTTAGAAGTCTTAACTTGCTAGTTTAGCTTTTGGACAACGTTTCGTTAGGTAAAGAAGCCAATAGACCAAGTTAAGTTCAAAATTGCACGAAACGTGAAAAACTTGTCTATGCATAGAATTGAGCATTCCTAAGGCATCAAATTGAACCGTTATACTCTATTTAGTGTTCTAAGATGTTTAACTTGCTAGTTTAGCTTTTGGACAACGTTTCGTTAGGTAAAGAAGCCAATAGACCAAGTTAAGTTCAAAATTGCACGAAACGTGAAAAACTTGTCTATGCATAGAATTGAGCATTCCTAAGGCATCAAATTGGACCGTTATACTCTATTTAGTGTTCTTAGAAGTCTTAACTTGCTAGTTTAGCTTTTGGACAACGTTTCGTTAGGTAAAGAAGCCAATAGACCAAGTTAAGTTCAAAATTGCACGAAACGTGAAAAACTTGTCTATGCATAGAATTGAGCATTCCTAAGGCATCAAATTGAACCGTTATACTCTATTTAGTGTTCTAAGATGTTTAACTTGCTAGTTTAGCTTTTGGACAACGTTTCGTTAGGTAAAGAAGCCAATAGACCAAGTTAAGTTCAAAATTGCACGAAACGTGAAAAACTTGTCTATGCATAGAATTGAGCATTCCTAAGGCATCAAATTGGACCGTTATACTCTATTTAGTGTTCTTAGAAGTCTTAACTTGCTAGTTTAGCTTTTGGACAACGTTTCGTTAGGTAAAGAAGCCAATAGACCAAGTTAAGTTCAAAATTGCACGAAACGTGAAAAACTTGTCTACACATAGAATTGAGCATTCCTAAGGCATCAAATTGGACCGTTATACTCTATTTAGTGTTCTAAGATGTTTAACTTGCTAGTTTAGCTTTTGGACAACGTTTCGTTAGGTAAAGAAGCCAATAGACCAAGTTAAGTTCAAAATTGCACGAAACGTGAAAAACTTGTCTATGCATAGAATTGAGCATTCCTAAGGCATCAAATTGGACCGTTATACTCTATTTAGTGTTCTTAGAAGTCTTAACTTGCTAGTTTAGCTTTTGGACAACGTTTCGTTAGGTAAAGAAGCCAATAGACCAAGTTAAGTTCAAAATTGCACGAAACGTGAAAAACTTGTCTATGCATAGAATTGAGCATTCCTAAGGCATCAAATTGGACCGTTATACTCTATTTAGTGTTCTTAGAAGTCTTAACTTGCTAGTTTAGCTTTTGGACAACGTTTCGTTAGGTAAAGAAGCCAATAGACCAAGTTAAGTTCAAAATTGCACGAAACGTGAAAAACTTGTCTATGCATAGAATTGAGCATTCCTAAGGCATCAAATTGGAACCGTTATACTCTATTTAGTGTTCTTAAGATGTCTTAACTTGCTAGTTTAGCTTTTGGACAACGTTTCGTTAGGTAAAGAAGCCAATAGACCAAGTTAAGTTCAAAATTGCACGAAACGTGAAAAACTTGTCTATGCATAGAATTGAGCATTCCTAAGGCATCAAATTGGACCGTTATACTCTATTTAGTGTTCTTAGAAGTCTTAACTTGCTAGTTTAGCTTTTGGACAACGTTTCGTTAGGTAAAGAAGCCAATAGACCAAGTTAAGTTCAAAATTGCACGAAACGTGAAAAACTTGTCTATGCATAGAATTGAGCATTCCTAAGGCATCAAATTGGAACCGTTATACTCTATTTAGTGTTCTAAGATGTTTAACTTGCTAGTTTAGCTTTTGGACAACGTTTCGTTAGGTAAAGAAGCCAATAGACCAAGTTAAGTTCAAAATTGCACGAAACGTGAAAAACTTGTCTATGCATAGAATTGAGCATTCCTAAGGCATCAAATTGGACCGTTATACTCTATTTAGTGTTCTTAGAAGTCTTAACTTGCTAGTTTAGCTTTTGGACAACGTTTCGTTAGGTAAAGAAGCCAATAGACCAAGTTAAGTTCAAAATTGCACGAAACGTGAAAAACTTGTCTATGCATAGAATTGAGCATTCCTAAGGCATCAAATTGAACCGTTATACTCTATTTAGTGTTCTAAGAAGTCTTAACTTGCTAGTTTAGCTTTTGGACAACGTTTCGTTAGGTAAAGAAGCCAATAGACCAAGTTAAGTTGAAAATTGCACGAAACGTGAAAAACTTGTCTATGCATAGAATTGAGCATTCCTAAGGCATCAAATTGGACCGTTATACTCTATTTAGTGTTCTAGAAGTCTTAACTTGCTAGTTTAGCTTTTGGACAACGTTTCGTTAGGTAAAGAAGCCAATAGACCAAGTTAAGTTCAAAATTGCACGAAACGTGAAAAACTTGTCTATGCATAGAATTGAGCATTCCTAAGGCATCAAATTGGACCGTTATACTCTATTTAGTGTTCTTAGAAGTCTTAACTTGCTAGTTTAGCTTTTGGACAACGTTTCGTTAGGTAAAGAAGCCAATAGACCAAGTTAAGTTCAAAATTGCACGAAACGTGAAAAACTTGTCTATGCATAGAATTGAGCATTCCTAAGGCATCAAATTGGACCGTTATACTCTATTTAGTGTTCTTAGATGTCTTAACTTGCTAGTTTAGCTTTTGGACAACGTTTCGTTAGGTAAAGAAGCCAATAGACCAAGTTAAGTTCAAAATTGCACGAAACGTGAAAAAACTTGTCTATGCATAGAATTGAGCATTCCTAAGGCATCAAATTGGACCGTTATACTCTATTTAGTGTTCTTAGAAGTCTTAACTTGCTAGTTTAGCTTTTGGACAACGTTTCGTTAGGTAAAGAAGCCAATAGACCAAGTTAAGTTCAAAATTGCATGAAACATGAAAAACTTGTCTATGCATAGAATTGAGCATTCCTAAGGCATCAAATTGGACCGTTATACTCTATTTAGTGTTCTTAGAAGTCTTAAATTGCTAGCTTAGCTTTTGGACAACGTTTCGTTAGGTAAAGAAGCCAATAGACCAAGTTAAGTTCAAAATTGCATGAAACGTGAAAAAACTTGTCTATGCATAGAATTGAGCATTCCTAAGGCATCAAATTGGACCGTTATACTCTATTTAGTGTTCTACGATGTGTTAACTTGCTAGTTTAGCTTTTGGACAACGTTTCGTTAGGTAAAGAAGCCAATAGACCAAGTTAAGTTCAAAATTGCACGAAACGTGAAAAACTTGTCTATGCATAGAATTGAGCATTCCTAAGGCATCAAATTGGACCGTTATACTCTATTTAGTGTTCTTAGAAGTCTTAACTTGCTAGTTTAGCTTTTGGACAACGTTTCGTTAGGTAAAGAAGCCAATAGACCAAGTTAAGTTCAAAATTGCACGAAACGTGAAAAACTTGTCTATGCATAGAATTGAGCATTCCTAAGGCATCAAATTGGACCGTTATACTCTATTTAGTGTTCTTAGAAGTCTTAACTTGCTAGTTTAGCTTTTGGACAACGTTTCGTTAGGTAAAGAAGCCAATAGACCAAGTTAAGTTCAAAATTGCACGAAACGTGAAAAACTTGTCTATGCATAGAATTGAGCATTCCTAAGGCATCAAATTGGACCGTTATACTCTATTTAGTGTTCTTAGAAGTCTTAACTTGCTAGTTTAGCTTTTGGACAACGTTTCGTTAGGTAAAGAAGCCAATAGACCAAGTTAAGTTCAAAATTGCACGAAACGTGAAAAAACTTGTCTATGCATAGAATTGAGCATTCCTAAGGCATCAAATTGAACCGTTATACTCTATTTAGTGTTCTAAGATGTTTAACTTGCTAGTTTAGCTTTTGGACAACGTTTCGTTAGGTAAAGAAGCCAATAGACCAAGTTAAGTTCAAAATTGCACGAAACGTGAAAAACTTGTCTATGCATAGAATTGAGCATTCCTAAGGCATCAAATTGGACCGTTATACTCTATTTAGTGTTCTTAGAAGTCTTAACTTGCTAGTTTAGCTTTTGGACAACGTTTCGTTAGGTAAAGAAGCCAATAGACCAAGTTAAGTTCAAAATTGCACGAAACGTGAAAAACTTGTCTATGCATAGAATTGAGCATTCCTAAGGCATCAAATTGAACCGTTATACTCTATTTAGTGTTCTAGATGTCTTAACTTGCTAGTTTAGCTTTTGGACAACGTTTCGTTAGGTAAAGAAGCCAATAGACCAAGTTAAGTTCAAAATTGCACGAAACGTGAAAAACTTGTCTATGCATAGAATTGAGCATTCCTAAGGCATCAAATTGGACCGTTATACTCTATTTAGTGTTCTTAGAAGTCTTAACTTGCTAGTTTAGCTTTTGGACAACGTTTCGTTAGGTAAAGAAGCCAATAGACCAAGTTAAGTTCAAAATTGCACGAAACGTGAAAAACTTGTCTATGCATAGAATTGAGCATTCCTAAGGCATCAAATTGGACCGTTATACTCTATTTAGTGTTCTTAGAAGTCTTAACTTGCTAGTTTAGCTTTTGGACAACGTTTCGTTAGGTAAAGAAGCCAATAGACCAAGTTAAGTTCAAAATTGCACGAAACGTGAAAAAACTTGTCTATGCATAGAATTGAGCATTCCTAAGGCATCAAATTGAACCGTTATACTCTATTTAGTGTTCTAAGAATGTGTTAACTTGCTAGTTTAGCTTTTGGACAACGTTTCGTTAGGTAAAGAAGCCAATAGACCAAGTTAAGTTCAAAATTGCACGAAACGTGAAAAACTTGTCTATGCATAGAATTGAGCATTCCTAAGGCATCAAATTGAACCGTTATACTCTATTTAGTGTTCTAAGATGTTTAACTTGCTAGTTTAGCTTTTGGACAACGTTTCGTTAGGTAAAGAAGCCAATAGACCAAGTTAAGTTCAAAATTGCACGAAACGTGAAAAACTTGTCTATGCATAGAATTGAGCATTCCTAAGGCATCAAATTGGACCGTTATACTCTATTTAGTGTTCTAAGAATGTCTTAACTTGCTAGTTTAGCTTTTGGACAACGTTTCGTTAGGTAAAGAAGCCAATAGACCAAGTTAAGTTCAAAATTGCACGAAACGTGAAAAACTTGTCTATGCATAGAATTGAGCATTCCTAAGGCATCAAATTGGACCGTTATACTCTATTTAGTGTTCTTAGAAGTCTTAACTTGCTAGTTTAGCTTTTGGACAACGTTTCGTTAGGTAAAGAAGCCAATAGACCAAGTTAAGTTCAAAATTGCACGAAACGTGAAAAACTTGTCTATGCATAGAATTGAGCATTCCTAAGGCATCAAATTGAACCGTTATACTCTATTTAGTGTTCTAAGATGTTTAACTTGCTAGTTTAGCTTTTGGACAACGTTTCGTTAGGTAAAGAAGCCAATAGACCAAGTTAAGTTCAAAATTGCACGAAACGTGAAAAACTTGTCTATGCATAGAATTGAGCATTCCTAAGGCATCAAATTGGACCGTTATACTCTATTTAGTGTTCTTAGAAGTCTTAACTTGCTAGTTTAGCTTTTGGACAACGTTTCGTTAGGTAAAGAAGCCAATAGACCAAGTTAAGTTCAAAATTGCACGAAACGTGAAAAACTTGTCTATGCATAGAATTGAGCATTCCTAAGGCATCAAATTGGACCGTTATACTCTATTTAGTGTTCTTAGAAGTCTTAACTTGCTAGTTTAGCTTTTGGACAACGTTTCGTTAGGTAAAGAAGCCAATAGACCAAGTTAAGTTCGAAAATTGCACGAAACGATGAAAAACTTGTCTATGCATAGAATTGAGCATTCCTAAGGCATCAAATTGAACCGTTATACTCTATTTAGTGTTCTAAGATGTTTAACTTGCTAGTTTAGCTTTTGGACAACGTTTCGTTAGGTAAAGAAGCCAATAGACCAAGTTAAGTTCAAAATTGCACGAAACGTGAAAAACTTGTCTATGCATAGAATTGAGCATTCCTAAGGCATCAAATTGGATCCGTTATACTCTATTTAGTGTTCTTAGAAGTCTTAACTTGCTAGTTTAGCTTTTGGACAACGTTTCGTTAGGTAAAGAAGCCAATAGACCAAGTTAAGTTCAAAATTGCACGAAACGTGAAAAAACTTGTCTATGCCATAGAATTGAGCATTCCTAAGGCATCAAATTGAACCGTTATACTCTATTTAGTGTTCTACGATGTCTTAACTTGCTAGTTTAGCTTTTGGACAAGCGTTTCGTTAGGTAAAGAAGCCAATAGACCAAGTTAAGTTCAAAATTGCACGAAACGTGAAAAACTTGTCTATGCATAGAATTGAGCATTCCTAAGGCATCAAATTGGAACCGTTATACTCTATTTAGTGTTCTTAGAAGTCTTAACTTGCTAGTTTAGCTTTTGGACAACGTTTCGTTAGGTAAAGAAGCCAATAGACCAAGTTAAGTTCGAAAATTGCACGAAACGATGAAAAACTTGTCTACACATAGAATTGAGCATTCCTAAGGCATCAAATTGAACCGTTATACTCTATTTAGTGTTCTAAGATGTTTTAACTTGCTAGTTTAGCTTTTGGACAACGTTTCGTTAGGTAAAGAAGCCAATAGACCAAGTTAAGTTCAAAATTGCACGAAACGATGAAAAACTTGTCTATGCATAGAATTGAGCATTCCTAAGGCATCAAATTGGACCGTTATACTCTATTTAGTGTTCTTAGAAGTCTTAACTTGCTAGTTTAGCTTTTGGACAACGTTTCGTTAGGTAAAGAAGCCAATAGACCAAGTTAAGTTCAAAATTGCACGAAACGTGAAAAAACTTGTCTATGCATAGAATTGAGCATTCCTAAGGCATCAAATTGAACCGTTATACTCTATTTAGTGTTCTACGATGTTTAACTTGCTAGTTTAGCTTTTGGACAACGTTTCGTTAGGTAAAGAAGCCAATAGACCAAGTTAAGTTCAAAATTGCACGAAACGTGAAAAACTTGTCTATGCATAGAATTGAGCATTCCTAAGGCATCAAATTGGACCGTTATACTCTATTTAGTGTTCTAGAAGTCTTAACTTGCTAGTTTAGCTTTTGGACAACGTTTCGTTAGGTAAAGAAGCCAATAGACCAAGTTAAGTTCAAAATTGCACGAAACGTGAAAAAACTTGTCTATGCATAGAATTGAGCATTCCTAAGGCATCAAATTGGACCGTTATACTCTATTTAGTGTTCTTAGAAGTCTTAACTTGCTAGTTTAGCTTTTGGACAACGTTTCGTTAGGTAAAGAAGCCAATAGACCAAGTTAAGTTGAAAATTGCACGAAACGTGAAAAACTTGTCTATGCATAGAATTGAGCATTCCTAAGGCATCAAATTGGATCGTTATACTCTATTTAGTGTTCTTAGAAGTCTTCACTTGCTAGTTTAGCTTTTGGACAACGTTTCGTTAGGTAAAGAAGCCAATAGACCAAGTTAAGTTCAAAATTGCACGAAACGAAAAAAACTTGTCCAACCATAGAATTGAGCATTCCTAAGGCATGAAATTGAACCGTTATACTCTATTTAGTGTTCTACGATGTGTTAACTTGCTAGTTTAGCTTTTGGACATCGTTTCGTTAGGTAAAGAAGCCAATAGACCAGGTTAAGTTCAAAATTGCACGAAACGAGAAAAACTTGTCTATGCATAGAATTGAGCATTCCTAAGGCATCAAATTAAACCGTTATACTCTATTTAGTGTTCTACGATGTTTAACTTGCTAGTTTAGCTTTTGGACAACGTTTCGTTAGGTAAAGAAGCCAATAGACCAAGTTAAGTTCAAAATTGCACGAAACGTGAAAAACTTGTCTATGCATAGAATTGAGCATTCCTAAGGCATCAAATTGGACCGTTATACTCTATTTAGTGTTCTTAGAAGTCTTAACTTGCTAGTTTAGCTTTTGGACAACGTTTCGTTAGGTAAAGAAGCCAATAGACCAAGTTAAGTTCAAAATTGCACGAAACGAGAAAAACTTGTCTATGCATAGAATTGAGCATTCCTAAGGCATCAAATTGAACCGTTATACTCTATTTAGTGTTCTACGAGTGCTTTAACTTGCTAGTTTAGCTTTTGGACAACGTTTCGTTAGGTAAAGAAGCCAATAGACCAAGTTAAGTTCAAAATTGCACGAAACGTGAAAAACTTGTCTATGCATAGAATTGAGCATTCCTAAGGCATCAAATTGGACCGTTATACTCTATTTAGTGTTCTAGAAGTCTTAACTTGCTAGTTTAGCTTTTGGACAACGTTTCGTTAGGTAAAGAAGCCAATAGACCAAGTTAAGTTCAAAATTGCACGAAACGTGAAAAACTTGTCTATGCATAGAATTGAGCATTCCTAAGGCATCAAATTGGACCGTTATACTCTATTTAGTGTTCTTAGAAGTCTTAACTTGCTAGTTTAGCTTTTGGACAACGTTTCGTTAGGTAAAGAAGCCAATAGACCAAGTTAAGTTCGAAAATTGCACGAAACGTGAAAAACTTGTCTATGCATAGAATTGAGCATTCCTAAGGCATCAAATTGGATCCGTTATACTCTATTTAGTGTTCTTAGAAGTCTTAACTTGCTAGTTTAGCTTTTGGACAACGTTTCGTTAGGTAAAGAAGCCAATAGACCAAGTTAAGTTCAAAATTGCACGAAACGGAAAAAACTTGTCCTACCCATAGAATTGAGCATTCCTAAGGCATGAAATTGAACCGTTATACTCTATTTAGTGTTCTACGATGTTTAACTTGCTAGTTTAGCTTTTGGACAACGTTTCGTTAGGTAAAGAAGCCAATAGACCAAGTTAAGTTCAAAATTGCACGAAACGTGAAAAACTTGTCTATGCATAGAATTGAGCATTCCTAAGGCATCAAATTGGAACCGTTATACTCTATTTAGTGTTCTTAGAAGTCTTAACTTGCTAGTTTAGCTTTTGGACAACGTTTCGTTAGGTAAAGAAGCCAATAGACCAAGTTAAGTTCGAAAATTGCACGAAACGTGAAAAACTTGTCTATGCATAGAATTGAGCATTCCTAAGGCATCAAATTGGACCGTTATACTCTATTTAGTGTTCTTAGAATGTCTTAACTTGCTAGTTTAGCTTTTGGACAACGTTTCGTTAGGTAAAGAAGCCAATAGACCAAGTTAAGTTCAAAATTGCACGAAACGTGAAAAACTTGTCTATGCATAGAATTGAGCATTCCTAAGGCATCAAATTGAACCGTTATACTCTATTTAGTGTTCTACGAGTGCTTTAACTTTCTAGTTTAGCTTTTGGACAACGTTTCGTTAGGTAAAGAAGCCAATAGACCAAGTTAAGTTCAAAATTGCACGAAACGTGAAAAACTTATCTATGCATAGAAATTGAGCATTCCTAAGGCATCAAATTGGACCGTTATACTCTATTTAGTGTTCCTAGAAGTCTTAACTTGCTAGTTTAGCTTTTGGACAACGTTTCGTTAGGTAAAGAAGCCAATAGACCAAGTTAAGTTCAAAATTGCACTGAAACGTGAAAAACTTGTCTATGCATAGAATTGAGCATTCCTAAGGCATCAAATTGGACCGTTATACTCTATTTAGTGTTCTTAGAAGTCTTAACTTGCTAGTTTAGCTTTTGGACAACGTTTCGTTAGGTAAAGAAGCCAATAGACCAAGTTAAGTTGAAAATTGCACGAAACGTGAAAAACTTGTCTATGCATAGAATTGAGCATTCCTAAGGCATCAAATTGGATCGTTATACTCTATTTAGTGTTCTTAGAAGTCTTAACTTGCTAGTTTAGCTTTTGGACAACGTTTCGTTAGGTAAAGAAGCCAATAGACCAAGTTAAGTTCAAAATTGCACGAAACGAAAAAAACTTGTCCACCCATAGAATTGAGCATTCCTAAGGCATGAAATTGAACCGTTATACTCTATTTAGTGTTCTACGATGTGTTAACTTGCTAGTTTAGCTTTTGGACAGCGTTTCGTTAGGTAAAGAAGCCAATAGACCAAGTTAAGTTCAAAATTGCACGAAACGAGAAAAACTTGTCTATGCATAGAATTGAGCATTCCTAAGGCATCAAATTGAACCGTTATACTCTATTTAGTGTTCTTAGAAGTCTTAACTTGCTAGTTTAGCTTTTGGACAACGTTTCGTTAGGTAAAGAAGCCAATAGACCAAGTTAAGTTCAAAATTGCACGAAACGTGAAAAACTTGTCTATGCATAGAATTGAGCATTCCTAAGGCATCAAATTGGACCGTTATACTCTATTTAGTGTTCTTAGAATTCTTAACTTGCTAGTTTAGCTTTTGGACAACGTTTCGTTAGGTAAAGAAGCCAATAGACCAAGTTAAGTTCAAAATTGCACGAAACGTGAAAAAACTTGTCTATGCATAGAATTGAGCATTCCTAAGGCATCAAATTGGACCGTTATACTCTATTTAGTGTTCTACGATATGTTAACTTGCTAGTTTAGCTTTTGGACAACGTTTCGTTAGGTAAAGAAGCCAATAGACCAAGTTAAGTTCAAAATTGCACGAAACGTGAAAAACTTGTCTATGCATAGAATTGAGCATTCCTAAGGCATCAAATTGGACCGTTATACTCTATTTAGTGTTCTTAGAAGTCTTAACTTGCTAGTTTAGCTTTTGGACAACGTTTCGTTAGGTAAAGAAGCCAATAGACCAAGTTAAGTTGAAAATTGCACGAAACGTGAAAAACTTGTCTATGCATAGAATTGAGCATTCCTAAGGCATCAAATTGGATCCGTTATACTCTATTTAGTGTTCTTAGAAGTGTTAACTTGCTAGTTTAGCTTTTGGACAACGTTTCGTTAGGTAAAGAAGCCAATAGACCAAGTTAAGTTCAAAATTGCACGAAACGAAAAAAACTTGTCTATGCATAGAATTGAGCATTCCTAAGGCATGAAATTGAACCGTTATACTCTATTTAGTGTTCTACGATGTGTTAACTTGCTAGTTTAGCTTTTGGACAGCGTTTCGTTAGGTAAACAAGCCAATAGACCAAGTTAAGTTCAAAATTGCACGAAACGTGAAAAACTTGTCTATGCATAGAATTGAGCATTCCTAAGGCATCAAATTGGACCGTTATACTCTATTTAGTGTTCTTAGAAGTCTTAACTTGCTAGTTTAGCTTTTGGACAACGTTTCGTTAGGTAAAGAAGCCAATAGACCAAGTTAAGTTCGAAATTCCACGAAACGAGAAAAACTTGTCTACACATAGAATTGAGCATTCCTAAGGCATCAAATTGAACCGTTATACTCTATTTAGTGTTCTAAGATGTTTTAACTTGCTAGTTTAGCTTTTGGACAACGTTTCGTTAGGCAAAGAAGCCAATAGACCAAGTGAAGTTCAAAATTGCACGAAACGTGAAAAACTTGTCTATGCATAGAATTGAGCATTCCTAAGGCATCAAATTGGACCGTTATACTCTATTTAGTGTTCTTAGAAGTCTTAACTTGCTAGTTTAGCTTTTGGACAACGTTTCGTTAGGTAAAGAAGCCAATAGACCAAGTTAAGTTGAAAATTGCACGAAACGTGAAAAACTTGTCTATGCATAGAATTGAGCATTCCTAAGGCATCAAATTGGACCGTTATACTCTATTTAGTGTTCTTAGAAGTCTTAACTTGCTAGTTTAGCTTTTGGACAACGTTTCGTTAGGTAAAGAAGCCAATAGACCAAGTTAAGTTCAAAATTGCATGAAACGTGAAAAAACTTGTCTATGCATAGAATTGAGCATTCCTAAGGCATCAAATTGGACCGTTATACTCTATTCAGTGTTCTACGATGCTTTAACTTGCTAGTTTAGCTTTTGGACAACGTTTCGTTAGGTAAAGAAGCCAATAGACCAAGTTAAGTTCAAAATTGCACGAAACGTGAAAAACTTGTCTATGCATAGAATTGAGCATTCCTAAGGCATCAAATTGGACCGTTATACTCTATTTAGTGTTCTTAGAAGTCTTAACTTGCTAGTTTAGCTTTTGGACAACGTTTCGTTAGGTAAAGAAGCCAATAGACCAAGTTAAGTTCAAAATTGCACGAAACGAAAAAAACTTGTCTACCCATAGAATTGAGCATTCCTAAGGCATGAAATTGAACCGTTATACTCTATTTAGTGTTCTACGATGTGTTAACTTGCTAGTTTAGCTTTTGGACAGCGTTTCGTTAGGTAAAGAAGCCAATAGACCAAGTTAAGTTCAAAATTGCACGAAACGTGAAAAACTTGTCTATGCATAGAATTGAGCATTCCTAAGGCATCAAATTGGACCGTTATACTCTATTTAGTGTTCTACGATGTGTTAACTTGCTAGTTTAGCTTTTGGACAACGTTTCGTTAGGTAAAGAAGCCAATAGACCAAGTTAAGTTCAAAATTGCACGAAACGTGAAAAACTTGTCTATGCATAGAATTGAGCATTCCTAAGGCATCAAATTGGACCGTTATACTCTATTTAGTGTTCTTAGAAGTCTTAACTTGCTAGTTTAGCTTTTGGACAACGTTTCGTTAGGTAAAGAAGCCAATAGACCAAGTTAAGTTCGAAATTCCACGAAACGAGAAAAACTTGTCTACACATAGAATTGAGCATTCCTAAGGCATCAAATTGAACCGTTATACTCTATTTAGTGTTCTAAGATGTTTTAACTTGCTAGTTTAGCTTTTGGACAACGTTTCGTTAGGTAAAGAAGCCAATAGACCAAGTGAAGTTCAAAATTGCACGAAACGTGAAAAACTTGTCTATGCATAGAATTGAGCATTCCTAAGGCATCAAATTGGACCGTTATACTCTATTTAGTGTTCTTAGAAGTCTTAACTTGCTAGTTTAGCTTTTGGACAACGTTTCGTTAGGTAAAGAAGCCAATAGACCAAGTTAAGTTCAAAATTGCACGAAACGTGAAAAAACTTGTCTATGCATAGAATTGAGCATTCCTAAGGCATCAAATTGGAACCGTTATACTCTATTTAGTGTTCTAAGATGGTTTAACTTGTTAGTTTAGCTTTTGGACAACGTTTCGTTAGGTAAAGAAGCCAATAGACCAAGTTAAGTTCAAAATTGCACGAAACGTGAAAAACTTGTCTATGCATAGAATTGAGCATTCCTAAGGCATCAAATTGGACCGTTATACTCTATTTAGTGTTCTTAGAAGTCTTAACTTGCTAGTTTAGCTTTTGGACAACGTTTCGTTAGGTAAAGAAGCCAATAGACCAAGTTAAGTTGAAAATTGCACGAAACGTGAAAAACTTGTCTATGCATAGAATTGAGCATTCCTAAGGCATCAAATTGGATCGTTATACTCTATTTAGTGTTCTTAGAAGTCTTCACTTGCTAGTTTAGCTTTTGGACAACGTTTCGTTAGGTAAAGAAGCCAATAGAACAAGTTAAGTTCAAAATTGCACGAAACGAAAAAAACTTGTCCACCCATAGAATTGAGCATTCCTAAGGCATGAAATTGAACCGTTATACTCTATTTAGTGTTCTACGATGTGTTAACTTGCTAGTTTAGCTTTTGGACAGCGTTTCGTTAGGTAAACAAGCCAATAGACCAAGTTAAGTTCAAAATTGCACGAAACGTGAAAAACTTGTCTATGCATAGAATTGAGCATTCCTAAGGCATCAAATTGGATCCGTTATACTCTATTTAGTGTTCTTAGAAGTCTTAACTTGCTAGTTTAGCTTTTGGACAACGTTTCGTTAGGTAAAGAAGCCAATAGACCAAGTTAAGTTCAAAATTGCACGAAACGAAAAAAACTTGTCTACACATAGAATTGAGCATTCCTAAGGCATCAAATTGAACCGTTATACTCTATTTAGTGTTCTACGATGTGTTAACTTGCTAGTTTAGCTTTTGGACAACGTTTCGTTAGGTAAAGAAGCCAATAGACCAAGTTAAGTTCAAAATTGCACGAAACGTGAAAAACTTGTCTATGCATAGAATTGAGCATTCCTAAGGCATCAAATTGGACCGTTATACTCTATTTAGTGTTCTTAGAAGTCTTAACTTGCTAGTTTAGCTTTTGGACAACGTTTCGTTAGGTAAAGAAGCCAATAGACCAAGTTAAGTTGAAAATTGCACGAAACGTGAAAAACTTGTCTATGCATAGAATTGAGCATTCCTAAGGCATCAAATTGGATCGTTATACTCTATTTAGTGTTCTTAGAAGTCTTCACTTGCTAGTTTAGCTTTTGGACAACGTTTCGTTAGGTAAAGAAGCCAATAGAACAAGTTAAGTTCAAAATTGCACGAAACGAAAAAAAACTTGTCCACCCATAGAATTGAGCATTCCTAAGGCATGAAATTGAACCGTTATACTCTATTTAGTGTTCTACGATGTGTTAACTTGCTAGTTTAGCTTTTGGACAGCGTTTCGTTAGGTAAACAAGCCAATAGACCAAGTTAAGTTCAAAATTGCACGAAACGTGAAAAACTTGTCTATGCATAGAATTGAGCATTCCTAAGGCATCAAATTGGACCGTTATACTCTATTTAGTGTTCTTAGAAGTCTTAACTTGCTAGTTTAGCTTTTGGACAACGTTTCGTTAGGTAAAGAAGCCAATAGACCAAGTTAAGTTCGAAATTCCACGAAACGAGAAAAACTTGTCTACACATAGAATTGAGCATTCCTAAGGCATCAAATTGAACCGTTATACTCTATTTAGTGTTCTAAGATGTTTTAACTTGCTAGTTTAGCTTTTGGACAACGTTTCGTTAGGTAAAGAAGCCAATAGACCAAGTTAAGTTCAAAATTGCACGAAACGTGAAAAACTTGTCTATGCATAGAATTGAGCATTCCTAAGGCATCAAATTGGACCGTTATACTCGATTTAGTGTTCTTAGAAGTCTTAACTTGCTAGTTTAGCTTTTGGACAACGTTTCGTTAGGTAAAGAAGCCAATAGACCAAGTTAAGTTCAAAATTGCACGAAACGTGAAAAACTTGTCTATGCATAGAATTGAGCATTCCTAAGGCATCAAATTGAACCGTTATACTCTATTTAGTGTTCTAAGATGTTTTAACTTGCTAGTTTAGCTTTTGGACAACGTTTCGTTAGGTAAAGAAGCCAATAGACCAAGTTAAGTTCAAAATTGCACGAAACGTGAAAAACTTGTCTATGCATAGAATTGAGCATTCCTAAGGCATCAAATTGGACCGTTATACTCTATTTAGTGTTCTTAGAAGTCTTAACTTGCTAGTTTAGCTTTTGGACAACGTTTCGTTAGGTAAAGAAGCCAATAGACCAAGTTAAGTTGAAAATTGCACGAAACGTGAAAAACTTGTCTATGCATAGAATTGAGCATTCCTAAGGCATCAAATTGGATCCTTATACTCTATTTAGTGTTCTTAGAAGTCCTCACTTGCTAGTTTAGCTTTTGGACAACGTTTCGTTAGGTAAAGAAGCCAATAGACCAAGTTAAGTTCAAAATTGCACGAAACGTGAAAAAACTTGTCTAGCCATAGAATTGAGCATTCCTAAGGCATCAAATTGAACCGTTATACTCTATTTAGTGTTCTACGATGTGTTAACTTGCTAGTTTAGCTTTTGGACAAGCGTTTCGTTAGGTAAAGAAGCCAATAGACCAAGTTAAGTTCAAAATTGCACGAAACGTGAAAAACTTGTCTATGCATAGAATTGAGCATTCCTAAGGCATCAAATTGGACCGTTATACTCTATTTAGTGTTCTTAGAAGTCTTAACTTGCTAGTTTAGCTTTTGGACAACGTTTCGTTAGGTAAAGAAGCCAATAGACCAAGTTAAGTTCAAAATTGCACGAAACGTGAAAAAACTTGTCTATGCCATAGAATTGAGCATTCCTAAGGCATCAAATTGAACCGTTATACTCTATTTAGTGTTCTACGATGTGTTAACTTGCTAGTTTAGCTTTTGGACAGCGTTTCGTTAGGTAAAGAAGCCAATAGACCAAGTTAAGTTCAAAATTGCACGAAACGTGAAAAACTTGTCTATGCATAGAATTGAGCATTCCTAAGGCATCAAATTGGACCGTTATACTCTATTTAGTGTTCTTAGAAGTCTTAACTTGCTAGTTTAGCTTTTGGACAACGTTTCGTTAGGTAAAGAAGCCAATAGACCAAGTTAAGTTGAAAATTGCACGAAACGTGAAAAACTTGTCTATGCATAGAATTGAGCATTCCTAAGGCATCAAATTGGATCCGTTATACTCTATTTAGTGTTCTTAGAAGTCTTAACTTGCTAGTTTAGCTTTTGGACAACGTTTCGTTAGGTAAAGAAGCCAATAGACCAAGTTAAGTTCAAAATTGCACGAAACGAAAAAAACTTGTCCACCCATAGAATTGAGCATTCCTAAGGCATGAAATTGAACCGTTATACTCTATTTAGTGTTCTACGATGTGTTAACTTGCTAGTTTAGCTTTTGGACAACTATTCGTTAGGTAAACAAGCCAATATACCAAGTTAAGTTCAAAATTGCACGAAACGTGAAAAACTTGTCTATGCATAGAATTGAGCATTCCTAAGGCATCAAATTGGACCGTTATACACTATTTAGTGTTCTTAGAATTCTTAACTTGCTAGTTGAGCTTTTGGACAACGTTTCGTTAGGTAAACAAGCCAATAGACCAAGTTAAGTTCAAAATTGCACGAAACGTGAAAAACTTGTGCATGCATAGAATTGAGCATTCCTAAGGCATCAAAATGAACCCTTATACTCTATTTAGTGTTCTAAGATGTTTTAACTTGCTAGTTTTGCTTTTGGACAACGTTTCGTTAGGCAAAGAAGCCAATAGACCAAGTGAAGTTCAAAATTGCACGAAACGTGAAAAACTTGTCTATGCATAGAATTGAGCATTCCTAAGGCATCAAATTGGACCGTTATACTCTATTTAGTGTTCTTAGAAGTCTTAACTTGCTAGTTTAGCTTTTGGACAACGTTTCGTTAGGTAAAGAAGCCAATAGACCAAGTTATGTTGAAAATTGCACGAAACGTGAAAAACTTGTCTATGCATAGAATTGAGCATTCCTAAGGCATCAAATTGAACCGTTATACTCTATTTAGTGTTCTAGAATGTCTTAACTTGCTAGTTTAGCTTTTGGACAACGTTTCGTTAGGTAAAGAAGCCAATAGACCAAGTTAAGTTCAAAATTGCACGAAACGTGAAAAACTTGTCTATGCATAGAATTGAGCATTCCTAAGGCATCAAATTGGACCGTTATACTCTATTTAGTGTTCTTAGAAGTCTTAACTTGCTAGTTTAGCTTTTGGACAACGTTTCGTTAGGTAAAGAAGCCAATAGACCAAGTTAAGTTCAAAATTGCACGAAACGTGAAAAACTTGTCTATGCATAGAATTGAGCATTCCTAAGGCATCAAATTGGATCCTTATACTCTATTTAGTGTTCTTAGAAGTCTTCACTTGCTAGTTTAGCTTTTGGACAACGTTTCGTTAGGTAAAGAAGCCAATAGACCAAGTTAAGTTCAAAATTGCACGAAACGTGAAAAAACTTGTCTATGCCATAGAATTGAGCATTCCTAAGGCATCAAATTGAACCATTATACTCTATTTAGTGTTCTACGATGTGTTAACTTGCTAGTTTAGCTTTTGGACAACGTTTCGTTAGGTAAAGAAGCCAATAGACCAAGTTAAGTTCAAAATTGCACGAAACGTGAAAAACTTGTCTATGCATAGAATTGAGCATTCCTAAGGCATCAAATTGGACCGTTATACTCTATTTAGTGTTCTTAGAAGTCTTAACTTGCTAGTTTAGCTTTTGGACAACGTTTCGTTAGGTAAAGAAGCCAATAGACCAAGTTAAGTTCGAAAATTGCACGAAACGTGAAAAACTTGTCTACACATAGAATTGAGCATTCCTAAGGCATCAAATTGAACCGTTATACTCTATTTAGTGTTCTAAGATGTTTTAACTTGCTAGTTTAGCTTTTGGACAACGTTTCGTTAGGTAAAGAAGCCAATAGACCAAGTTAAGTTCAAAATTGCACGAAACGTGAAAAACTTGTCTATGCATAGAATTGAGCATTCCTAAGGCATCAAATTGGACCGTTATACTCTATTTAGTGTTCTTAGAAGTCTTAACTTGCTAGTTTAGCTTTTGGACAACGTTTCGTTAGGTAAAGAAGCCAATAGACCAAGTTAAGTTCAAAATTGCACGAAACGTGAAAAACTTGTCTATGCATAGAATTGAGCATTCCTAAGGCATCAAATTGAACCGTTATACTCTATTTAGTGTTCTAAGATGTCTTAACTTGCTAGTTTAGCTTTTGGACAACGTTTCGTTAGGTAAAGAAGCCAATAGACCAAGTTAAGTTCAAAATTGCACGAAACGTGAAAAACTTGTCTATGCATAGAATTGAGCATTCCTAAGGCATCAAATTGGACCGTTATACTCTATTTAGTGTTCTTAGAAGTCTTAACTTGCTAGTTTAGCTTTTGGACAACGTTTCGTTAGGTAAAGAAGCCAATAGACCAAGTTAAGTTGAAAATTGCACGAAACGTGAAAAACTTGTCTATGCATAGAATTGAGCATTCCTAAGGCATCAAATTGGATCCGTTATACTCTATTTAGTGTTCTTAGAAGTCTTAACTTGCTAGTTTAGCTTTTGGACAACGTTTCGTTAGGTAAAGAAGCCAATAGACCAAGTTAAGTTCAAAATTGCACGAAACGTGAAAAAACTTGTCTATGCCATAGAATTGAGCATTCCTAAGGCATCAAATTGAACCGTTATACTCTATTTAGTGTTCTAAGATGTCTTAACTTGCTAGTTTAGCTTTTGGACAACGTTTCGTTAGGTAAAGAAGCCAATAGACCAAGTTAAGTTCAAAATTGCACGAAACGTGAAAAACTTGTCTATGCATAGAATTGAGCATTCCTAAGGCATCAAATTGAACCGTTATACTCTATTTAGTGTTCTAGAATGTCTTAACTTGCTAGTTTAGCTTTTGGACAACGTTTCGTTAGGCAAAGAAGCCAATAGACCAAGTTAAGTTCAAAATTGCACGAAACGTGAAAAACTTGTCTATGCATAGAATTGAGCATTCCTAAGGCATCAAATTGGACCGTTATACTCTATTTAGTGTTCTTAGAAGTCTTAACTTGCTAGTTTAGCTTTTGGACAACGTTTCGTTAGGTAAAGAAGCCAATAGACCAAGTTAAGTTCAAAATTGCACGAAACGTGAAAAACTTGTCTATGCATAGAATTGAGCATTCCTAAGGCATCAAATTGGAACCGTTATACTCTATTTAGTGTTCTAAGATGTTTTAACTTGTTAGTTTAGCTTTTGGACAACGTTTCGTTAGGTAAAGAAGCCAATAGACCAAGTGAAGTTCAAAATTGCACGAAACGTGAAAAACTTGTCTATGCATAGAATTGAGCATTCCTAAGGCATCAAATTGGATCCTTATACTCTATTTAGTGTTCTTAGAAGTCCTCACTTGCTAGTTTAGCTTTTGGACAACGTTTCGTTAGGTAAAGAAGCCAATAGACCAAGTTAAGTTCAAAATTGCACGAAACGAAAAAAACTTGTCTACACATAGAATTGAGCATTCCTAAGGCATGAAATTGAACCGTTATACTCTATTTAGTGTTCTACGATGTGTTAACTTGCTAGTTTAGCTTTTGGACAGCGTTTCGTTAGGTAAACAAGCCAATAGACCAAGTTAAGTTCAAAATTGCACGAAACGTGAAAAACTTGTCTATGCATAGAATTGAGCATTCCTAAGGCATCAAATTGGACCGTTATACTCTATTTAGTGTTCTTAGAAGTCTTAACTTGCTAGTTTAGCTTTTGGACAACGTTTCGTTAGGTAAAGAAGCCAATAGACCAAGTTAAGTTCGAAATTCCACGAAACGAGAAAAACTTGTCTACACATAGAATTGAGCATTCCTAAGGCATCAAATTGAACCGTTATACTCTATTTAGTGTTCTAAGATGTTTTAACTTGCTAGTTTAGCTTTTGGACAACGTTTCGTTAGGTAAAGAAGCCAATAGACCAAGTTAAGTTCAAAATTGCACGAAACGTGAAAAACTTGTCTATGCATAGAATTGAGCATTCCTAAGGCATCAAATTGGACCGTTATACTCTATTTAGTGTTCTTAGAAGTCTTAACTTGCTAGTTTAGCTTTTGGACAACGTTTCGTTAGGTAAAGAAGCCAATAGACCAAGTTAAGTTGAAAATTGCACGAAACGTGAAAAACTTGTCTACACATAGAATTGAGCATTCCTAAGGCATCAAATTGAACCGTTATACTCTATTTAGTGTTCTAAGATGTTTTAACTTGCTAGTTTAGCTTTTGGACAACGTTTCGTTAGGTAAAGAAGCCAATAGACCAAGTTAAGTTCAAAATTGCACGAAACGTGAAAAACTTGTCTATGCATAGAATTGAGCATTCCTAAGGCATCAAATTGGACCGTTATACTCTATTTAGTGTTCTTAGAAGTCTTAACTTGCTAGTTTAGCTTTTGGACAACGTTTCGTTAGGTAAAGAAGCCAATAGACCAAGTTAAGTTGAAAATTGCACGAAACGTGAAAAACTTGTCTACACATAGAATTGAGCATTCCTAAGGCATCAAATTGAACCGTTATACTCTATTTAGTGTTCTACGACGTGTTAACTTGCTAGTTTAGCTTTTGGACAACGTTTCGTTAGGTAAAGAAGCCAATAGACCAAGTTAAGTTCAAAATTGCACGAAACGTGAAAAACTTGTCTATGCATAGAATTGAGCATTCCTAAGGCATCAAATTGGACCGTTATACTCTATTTAGTGTTCTTAGAAGTCTTAACTTGCTAGTTTAGCTTTTGGACAACGTTTCGTTAGGTAAAGACGCCAATAGACCAAGTTAAGTTCGAAATTCCACGAAACGAGAAAAACTTGTCTACACATAGAATTGAGCATTCCTAAGGCATCAAATTGAACCGTTATACTCTATTTAGTGTTCTAAGATGTTTTAACTTGCTAGTTTAGCTTTTGGACAACGTTTCGTTAGGTAAAGAAGCCAATAGACCAAGTTAAGTTCAAAATTGCACGAAACGTGAAAAACTTGTCTATGCATAGAATTGAGCATTCCTAAGGCATCAAATTGGACCGTTATACTCTATTTAGTGTTCTTAGAAGTCTTAACTTGCTAGTTTAGCTTTTGGACAACGTTTCGTTAGGTAAAGAAGCCAATAGACCAAGTTAAGTTGAAAATTGCACGAAACGTGAAAAACTTGTCTACACATAGAATTGAGCATTCCTAAGGCATCAAATTGAACCGTTATACTCTATTTAGTGTTCTAAGATGTTTTAACTTGCTAGTTTAGCTTTTGGACAACGTTTCGTTAGGTAAAGAAGCCAATAGACCAAGTTAAGTTCAAAATTGCACGAAACGTGAAAAACTTGTCTATGCATAGAATTGAGCATTCCTAAGGCATCAAATTGGACCGTTATACTCTATTTAGTGTTCTTAGAAGTCTTAACTTGCTAGTTTAGCTTTTGGACAACGTTTCGTTAGGTAAAGAAGCCAATAGACCAAGTTAAGTTGAAAATTGCACGAAACGTGAAAAACTTGTCTACTGCATAGAATTGAGCATTCCTAAGGCATCAAATTGGAACCGTTATACTCTATTTAGTGTTCTAGAATGTCTTAACTTGCTAGTTTAGCTTTTGGACAACGTTTCGTTAGGTAAAGAAGCCAATAGACCAAGTTAAGTTCAAAATTGCACGAAACGTGAAAAACTTGTCTATGCATAGAATTGAGCATTCCTAAGGCATCAAATTGGACCGTTATACTCTATTTAGTGTTCTTAGAAGTCTTAACTTGCTAGTTTAGCTTTTGGACAACGTTTCGTTAGGTAAAGAAGCCAATAGACCAAGTTAAGTTCAAAATTGCACGAAACGTGAAAAACTTGTCTATGCATAGAATTGAGCATTCCTAAGGCATCAAATTGGACCGTTATACTCTATTTAGTGTTCTTAGAAGTCTTAACTTGCTAGTTTAGCTTTTGGACAACGTTTCGTTAGGTAAAGAAGCCAATAGACCAAGTTAAGTTCAAAATTGCACGAAACGTGAAAAACTTGTCTATGCATAGAATTGAGCATTCCTAAGGCATCAAATTGGATCCGTTATACTCTATTTAGTGTTCTTAGAAGTCTTAACTTGCTAGTTTAGCTTTTGGACAACGTTTCGTTAGGTAAAGAAGCCAATAGACCAAGTTAAGTTCAAAATTGCACGAAACGTGAAAAACTTGTCTATGCATAGAATTGAGCATTCCTAAGGCATCAAATTGGAACCGTTATACTCTATTTAGTGTTCTTAGAATGTCTTAACTTGCTAGTTTAGCTTTTGGACAACGTTTCGTTAGGTAAAGAAGCCAATAGACCAAGTTAAGTTCAAAATTGCACGAAACGTGAAAAACTTGTCTATGCATAGAATTGAGCATTCCTAAGGCATCAAATTGGACCGTTATACTCTATTTAGTGTTCTTAGAAGTCTTAACTTGCTAGTTTAGCTTTTGGACAACGTTTCGTTAGGTAAAGAAGCCAATAGACCAAGTTAAGTTCAAAATTGCACGAAACGTGAAAAAACTTGTCTATGCCATAGAATTGAGCATTCCTAAGGCATCAAATTGAACCGTTATACTCTATTTAGTGTTCTAAGATGTTTTAACTTGCTAGTTTAGCTTTTGGACAACGTTTCGTTAGGTAAAGAAGCCAATAGACCAAGTTAAGTTCAAAATTGCACGAAACGTGAAAAACTTGTCTATGCATAGAATTGAGCATTCCTAAGGCATCAAATTGGACCGTTATACTCTATTTAGTGTTCTTAGAAGTCTTAACTTGCTAGTTTAGCTTTTGGACAACGTTTCGTTAGGTAAAGAAGCCAATAGACCAAGTTAAGTTCGAAATTCCACGAAACGTGAAAAACTTGTCTACACATAGAATTGAGCATTCCTAAGGCATCAAATTGAACCGTTATACTCTATTTAGTGTTCTAAGATGTTTTAACTTGCTAGTTTAGCTTTTGGACAACGTTTCGTTAGGCAAAGAAGCCAATAGACCAAGTGAAGTTCAAAATTGCACGAAACGTGAAAAACTTGTCTATGCATAGAATTGAGCATTCCTAAGGCATCAAATTGGACCGTTATACTCTATTTAGTGTTCTTAGAAGTCTTAACTTGCTAGTTTAGCTTTTGGACAACGTTTCGTTAGGTAAAGAAGCCAATAGACCAAGTTAAGTTGAAAATTGCACGAAACGTGAAAAACTTGTCTACACATAGAATTGAGCATTCCTAAGGCATCAAATTGAACCGTTATACTCTATTTAGTGTTCTAAGATGTTTTAACTTGTTAGTTTAGCTTTTGGACAACGTTTCGTTAGGTAAAGAAGCCAATAGACCAAGTTAAGTTCAAAATTGCACGAAACGTGAAAAACTTGTCTATGCATAGAATTGAGCATTCCTAAGGCATCAAATTGGACCGTTATACTCTATTTAGTGTTCTTAGAAGTCTTAACTTGCTAGTTTAGCTTTTGGACAACGTTTCGTTAGGTAAAGAAGCCAATAGACCAAGTTAAGTTGAAAATTGCACGAAACGTGAAAAACTTGTCTATGCATAGAATTGAGCATTCCTAAGGCATCAAATTGAACCGTTATACTCTATTTAGTGTTCTAGAATGTCTTAACTTGCTAGTTTAGCTTTTGGACAACGTTTCGTTAGGTAAAGAAGCCAATAGACCAAGTTAAGTTCAAAATTGCACGAAACGTGAAAAACTTGTCTATGCATAGAATTGAGCATTCCTAAGGCATCAAATTGAACCGTTATACTCTATTTAGTGTTCTAGAATGTCTTAACTTGCTAGTTTAGCTTTTGGACAACGTTTCGTTAGGTAAAGAAGCCAATAGACCAAGTTAAGTTCAAAATTGCACGAAACGTGAAAAACTTGTCTATGCATAGAATTGAGCATTCCTAAGGCATCAAATTGGACCGTTATACTCTATTTAGTGTTCTAGAATGTCTTAACTTGCTAGTTTAGCTTTTGGACAACGTTTCGTTAGGTAAAGAAGCCAATAGACCAAGTTAAGTTCAAAATTGCACGAAACGTGAAAAACTTGTCTATGCATAGAATTGAGCATTCCTAAGGCATCAAATTGGACCGTTATACTCTATTTAGTGTTCTTAGAAGTCTTAACTTGCTAGTTTAGCTTTTGGACAACGTTTCGTTAGGTAAAGAAGCCAATAGACCAAGTTAAGTTCAAAATTGCACGAAACGTGAAAAACTTGTCTATGCATAGAATTGAGCATTCCTAAGGCATGAAATTGAACCGCTATACTCTATTTAGTGTTCTAAGATGTCTTAACTTGCTAGTTTAGCTTTTGGACAGCGTTTCGTTAGGTAAAGAAGCCAATAGACCAGGTTAAGTCAAAAATTGCACGAAACGATAAAAACTTGTCTATGCATAGAATTGAGCATTCCTAAGGCATCAAATTGGACCGTTATACTCTATTTAGTGTTCTTAGAAGTCTTAACTTGCTAGTTTAGCTTTTGGACAACGTTTCGTTAGGTAAAGAAGCCAATAGACCAGGTTAAGTCAAAAATTGCACGAAACGAGAAAAACTTGTCTATGCATAGAATTGAGCATTCCTAAGGCATCAAATTGAACCGTTATACTCTATTTAGTGTTCTACGGTGTTTTAACTTGCTAGTTTAGCTTTTGGACAACGTTTCGTTAGGTAAAGAAGCCAATAGACCAAGTTAAGTTCAAAATTGCACGAAACGTGAAAAACTTGTCTATGCATAGAATTGAGCATTCCTAAGGCATCAAATTGGACCGTTATACTCTATTTAGTGTTCTTAGAAGTCTTAACTTGCTAGTTTAGCTTTTGGACAACGTTTCGTTAGGTAAAGAAGCCAATAGACCAAGTTAAGTTCAAAATTGCACGAAACGTGAAAAACTTGTCTATGCATAGAATTGAGCATTCCTAAGGCATCAAATTGGATCCTTATACTCTATTTAGTGTTCTTAGAAGTCTTAACTTGCTAGTTTAGCTTTTGGACAACGTTTCGTTAGGTAAAGAAGCCAATAGACCAAGTTAAGTTCAAAATTGCACGAAACGTGAAAAACTTGTCTACACATAGAATTGAGCATTCCTAAGGCATCAAATTGAACCGTTATACTCTATTTAGTGTTCTAAGATGTTTTAACTTGCTAGTTTAGCTTTTGGACAACGTTTCGTTAGGCAAAGAAGCCAATAGACCAAGTTAAGTTCAAAATTGCACGAAACGTGAAAAACTTGTCTATGCATAGAATTGAGCATTCCTAAGGCATCAAATTGGACCGTTATACTCTATTTAGTGTTCTTAGAAGTCTTAACTTGCTAGTTTAGCTTTTGGACAACGTTTCGTTAGGTAAAGAAGCCAATAGACCAAGTTAAGTTGAAAATTGCACGAAACGTGAAAAACTTGTCTATGCATAGAATTGAGCATTCCTAAGGCATCAAATTGGACCGTTATACTCTATTTAGTGTTCTTAGAATGTCTTAACTTGCTAGTTTAGCTTTTGGACAACGTTTCGTTAGGTAAAGAAGCCAATAGACCAAGTTAAGTTCAAAATTGCACGAAACGTGAAAAACTTGTCTATGCCATAGAATTGAGCATTCCTAAGGCATCAAATTGAACCGTTATACTCTATTTAGTGTTCTAAGATGTCTTAACTTGCTAGTTTAGCTTTTGGACAACGTTTCGTTAGGTAAAGAAGCCAATAGACCAAGTTAAGTTCAAAATTGCACGAAACGTGAAAAACTTGTCTATGCATAGAATTGAGCATTCCTAAGGCATCAAATTGGACCGTTATACTCTATTTAGTGTTCTTAGAAGTCTTAACTTGCTAGTTTAGCTTTTGGACAACGTTTCGTTAGGTAAAGAAGCCAATAGACCAAGTTAAGTTCAAAATTGCACGAAACGTGAAAAACTTGTCTATGCATAGAATTGAGCATTCCTAAGGCATCAAATTGAACCGTTATACTCTATTTAGTGTTCTTAGAATGTCTTAACTTGCTAGTTTAGCTTTTGGACAACGTTTCGTTAGGTAAAGAAGCCAATAGACCAAGTTAAGTTCAAAATTGCACGAAACGTGAAAAACTTGTCTATGCATAGAATTGAGCATTCCTAAGGCATCAAATTGGAACCGTTATACTCTATTTAGTGTTCTAAGATGTCTTAACTTGCTAGTTTAGCTTTTGGACAACGTTTCGTTAGGTAAAGAAGCCAATAGACCAAGTTAAGTTCAAAATTGCACGAAACGTGAAAAACTTGTCTATGCATAGAATTGAGCATTCCTAAGGCATCAAATTGGACCGTTATACTCTATTTAGTGTTCTTAGAAGTCTTAACTTGCTAGTTTAGCTTTTGGACAACGTTTCGTTAGGTAAAGAAGCCAATAGACCAAGTTAAGTTCAAAATTGCACGAAACGTGAAAAACTTGTCTATGCATAGAATTGAGCATTCCTAAGGCATCAAATTGGACCGTTATACTCTATTTAGTGTTCTTAGAAGTCTTAACTTGCTAGTTTAGCTTTTGGACAACGTTTCGTTAGGTAAAGAAGCCAATAGACCAAGTTAAGTTCAAAATTGCACGAAACGTGAAAAACTTGTCTATGCATAGAATTGAGCATTCCTAAGGCATCAAATTGGACCGTTATACTCTATTTAGTGTTCTAGAATGTCTTAACTTGCTAGTTTAGCTTTTGGACAACGTTTCGTTAGGTAAAGAAGCCAATAGACCAAGTTAAGTTCAAAATTGCACGAAACGTGAAAAACTTGTCTATGCATAGAATTGAGCATTCCTAAGGCATCAAATTGGACCGTTATACTCTATTTAGTGTTCTTAGAAGTCTTAACTTGCTAGTTTAGCTTTTGGACAACGTTTCGTTAGGTAAAGAAGCCAATAGACCAAGTTAAGTTCAAAATTGCACGAAACGTGAAAAACTTGTCTATGCATAGAATTGAGCATTCCTAAGGCATCAAATTGGAACCGTTATACTCTATTTAGTGTTCTTAGAAGTCTTAACTTGCTAGTTTAGCTTTTGGACAACGTTTCGTTAGGTAAAGAAGCCAATAGACCAAGTTAAGTTCAAAATTGCACGAAACGTGAAAAACTTGTCTATGCATAGAATTGAGCATTCCTAAGGCATCAAATTGAACCGTTATACTCTATTTAGTGTTCTAGAATGTCTTAACTTGCTAGTTTAGCTTTTGGACAACGTTTCGTTAGGTAAAGAAGCCAATAGACCAAGTTAAGTTCAAAATTGCACGAAACGTGAAAAACTTGTCTATGCATAGAATTGAGCATTCCTAAGGCATCAAATTGGAACCGTTATACTCTATTTAGTGTTCTTAGAATGTCTTAACTTGCTAGTTTAGCTTTTGGACAACGTTTCGTTAGGTAAAGAAGCCAATAGACCAAGTTAAGTTCAAAATTGCACGAAACGTGAAAAACTTGTCTATGCATAGAATTGAGCATTCCTAAGGCATCAAATTGGACCGTTATACTCTATTTAGTGTTCTAGAATGTCTTAACTTGCTAGTTTAGCTTTTGGACAACGTTTCGTTAGGTAAAGAAGCCAATAGACCAAGTTAAGTTCAAAATTGCACGAAACGTGAAAAACTTGTCTATGCATAGAATTGAGCATTCCTAAGGCATCAAATTGGACCGTTATACTCTATTTAGTGTTCTTAGAAGTCTTAACTTGCTAGTTTAGCTTTTGGACAACGTTTCGTTAGGTAAAGAAGCCAATAGACCAAGTTAAGTTCAAAATTGCACGAAACGTGAAAAACTTGTCTATGCATAGAATTGAGCATTCCTAAGGCATCAAATTGAACCGTTATACTCTATTTAGTGTTCTAAGATGTCTTAACTTGCTAGTTTAGCTTTTGGACAACGTTTCGTTAGGTAAAGAAGCCAATAGACCAAGTTAAGTTCAAAATTGCACGAAACGTGAAAAACTTGTCTATGCATAGAATTGAGCATTCCTAAGGCATCAAATTGGACCGTTATACTCTATTTAGTGTTCTTAGAAGTCTTAACTTGCTAGTTTAGCTTTTGGACAACGTTTCGTTAGGTAAAGAAGCCAATAGACCAAGTTAAGTTCAAAATTGCACGAAACGTGAAAAACTTGTCTATGCATAGAATTGAGCATTCCTAAGGCATCAAATTGGAACCGTTATACTCTATTTAGTGTTCTAAGATGTTTTAACTTGCTAGTTTAGCTTTTGGACAACGTTTCGTTAGGTAAAGAAGCCAATAGACCAAGTTAAGTTCAAAATTGCACGAAACGTGAAAAACTTGTCTATGCATAGAATTGAGCATTCCTAAGGCATCAAATTGGACCGTTATACTCTATTTAGTGTTCTTAGAAGTCTTAACTTGCTAGTTTAGCTTTTGGACAACGTTTCGTTAGGTAAAGAAGCCAATAGACCAAGTTAAGTTCAAAATTGCACGAAACGTGAAAAACTTGTCTATGCATAGAATTGAGCATTCCTAAGGCATCAAATTGGACCGTTATACTCTATTTAGTGTTCTTAGAAGTCTTAACTTGCTAGTTTAGCTTTTGGACAACGTTTCGTTAGGTAAAGAAGCCAATAGACCAAGTTAAGTTCAAAATTGCACGAAACGTGAAAAACTTGTCTATGCATAGAATTGAGCATTCCTAAGGCATCAAATTGGACCGTTATACTCTATTTAGTGTTCTTAGAATGTCTTAACTTGCTAGTTTAGCTTTTGGACAACGTTTCGTTAGGTAAAGAAGCCAATAGACCAAGTTAAGTTCAAAATTGCACGAAACGTGAAAAACTTGTCTATGCATAGAATTGAGCATTCCTAAGGCATCAAATTGAACCGTTATACTCTATTTAGTGTTCTAGAATGTCTTAACTTGCTAGTTTAGCTTTTGGACAACGTTTCGTTAGGTAAAGAAGCCAATAGACCAAGTTAAGTTCAAAATTGCACGAAACGTGAAAAACTTGTCTATGCATAGAATTGAGCATTCCTAAGGCATCAAATTGGAACCGTTATACTCTATTTAGTGTTCTTAGAATGTCTTAACTTGCTAGTTTAGCTTTTGGACAACGTTTCGTTAGGTAAAGAAGCCAATAGACCAAGTTAAGTTCAAAATTGCACGAAACGTGAAAAACTTGTCTATGCATAGAATTGAGCATTCCTAAGGCATCAAATTGGACCGTTATACTCTATTTAGTGTTCTTAGATGTCTTAACTTGCTAGTTTAGCTTTTGGACAACGTTTCGTTAGGTAAAGAAGCCAATAGACCAAGTTAAGTTCAAAATTGCACGAAACGTGAAAAACTTGTCTATGCATAGAATTGAGCATTCCTAAGGCATCAAATTGAACCGTTATACTCTATTTAGTGTTCTAAGAATGTCTTAACTTGCTAGTTTAGCTTTTGGACAACGTTTCGTTAGGTAAAGAAGCCAATAGACCAAGTTAAGTTCAAAATTGCACGAAACGTGAAAAACTTGTCTATGCATAGAATTGAGCATTCCTAAGGCATCAAATTGGACCGTTATACTCTATTTAGTGTTCTTAGAATGTCTTAACTTGCTAGTTTAGCTTTTGGACAACGTTTCGTTAGGTAAAGAAGCCAATAGACCAAGTTAAGTTCAAAATTGCACGAAACGTGAAAAACTTGTCTATGCATAGAATTGAGCATTCCTAAGGCATCAAATTGGAACCGTTATACTCTATTTAGTGTTCTAGAATGTCTTAACTTGCTAGTTTAGCTTTTGGACAACGTTTCGTTAGGTAAAGAAGCCAATAGACCAAGTTAAGTTCAAAATTGCACGAAACGTGAAAAACTTGTCTATGCATAGAATTGAGCATTCCTAAGGCATCAAATTGGACCGTTATACTCTATTTAGTGTTCTTAGAAGTCTTAACTTGCTAGTTTAGCTTTTGGACAACGTTTCGTTAGGTAAAGAAGCCAATAGACCAAGTTAAGTTCAAAATTGCACGAAACGTGAAAAACTTGTCTATGCATAGAATTGAGCATTCCTAAGGCATCAAATTGGACCGTTATACTCTATTTAGTGTTCTTAGAATGTCTTAACTTGCTAGTTTAGCTTTTGGACAACGTTTCGTTAGGTAAAGAAGCCAATAGACCAAGTTAAGTTCAAAATTGCACGAA
The DNA here is from genome assembly GCF_013401445.1 of Tripterygium wilfordii. Taxonomy (NCBI): domain Eukaryota; kingdom Viridiplantae; phylum Streptophyta; class Magnoliopsida; order Celastrales; family Celastraceae; genus Tripterygium; species Tripterygium wilfordii. The sequence goes on along the minus strand of NW_024056283.1, from coordinate 3,882 downwards.
ACGTGAAAAACTTGTCTATGCATAGAATTGAGCATTCCTAAGGCATCAAATTGGAACCGTTATACTCTATTTAGTGTTCTTAAGATGTCTTAACTTGCTAGTTTAGCTTTTGGACAACGTTTCGTTAGGTAAAGAAGCCAATAGACCAAGTTAAGTTCAAAATTGCACGAAACGTGAAAAACTTGTCTATGCATAGAATTGAGCATTCCTAAGGCATCAAATTGGACCGTTATACTCTATTTAGTGTTCTTAGAAGTCTTAACTTGCTAGTTTAGCTTTTGGACAACGTTTCGTTAGGTAAAGAAGCCAATAGACCAAGTTAAGTTCAAAATTGCACGAAACGTGAAAAACTTGTCTATGCATAGAATTGAGCATTCCTAAGGCATCAAATTGGACCGTTATACTCTATTTAGTGTTCTTAGAAGTCTTAACTTGCTAGTTTAGCTTTTGGACAACGTTTCGTTAGGTAAAGAAGCCAATAGACCAAGTTAAGTTCAAAATTGCACGAAACGTGAAAAACTTGTCTATTCATAGAATTGAGCATTCCTAAGGCATCAAATTGAACCGTTATACTCTATTTAGTGTTCTTAGATGTCTTAACTTGCTAGTTTAGCTTTTGGACAACGTTTCGTTAGGTAAAGAAGCCAATAGACCAAGTTAAGTTCAAAATTGCACGAAACGTGAAAAACTTGTCTATGCATAGAATTGAGCATTCCTAAGGCATCAAATTGGACCGTTATACTCTATTTAGTGTTCTTAGAAGTCTTAACTTGCTAGTTTAGCTTTTGGACAACGTTTCGTTAGGTAAAGAAGCCAATAGACCAAGTTAAGTTCGAAAATTGCACGAAACGTGAAAAACTTGTCTATGCATAGAATTGAGCATTCCTAAGGCATCAAATTGAACCGTTATACTCTATTTAGTGTTCTAAGATGTTTTAACTTGCTAGTTTAGCTTTTGTACAACGTTTCGTTAGGTAAAGAAGCCAATAGACCAAGTTAAGTTCAAAATTGCACGAAACGTGAAAAACTTGTCTATGCATAGAATTGAGCATTCCTAAGGCATCAAATTGGACCGTTATACTCTATTTAGTGTTCTAGAAGTCTTAACTTGCTAGTTTAGCTTTTGGACAACGTTTCGTTAGGTAAAGAAGCCAATAGACCAAGTTAAGTTCGAAAATTGCACGAAACGTGAAAAACTTGTCTATGCATAGAATTGAGCATTCCTAAGGCATCAAATTGGAACCGTTATACTCTATTTAGTGTTCTAAGATGTTTTAACTTGCTAGTTTAGCTTTTGGACAACGTTTCGTTAGGTAAAGAAGCCAATAGACCAAGTTAAGTTCAAAATTGCACGAAACGTGAAAAACTTGTCTATGCATAGAATTGAGCATTCCTAAGGCATCAAATTGAACCGTTATACTCTATTTAGTGTTCTAAGAATGTCTTAACTTGCTAGTTTAGCTTTTGGACAACGTTTCGTTAGGTAAAGAAGCCAATAGACCAAGTTAAGTTGAAAATTGCACGAAACGTGAAAAACTTGTCTATGCATAGAATTGAGCATTCCTAAGGCATCAAATTGAACCGTTATACTCTATTTAGTGTTCTAAGATGTCTTAACTTGCTAGTTTAGCTTTTGGACAACGTTTCGTTAGGTAAAGAAGCCAATAGACCAAGTTAAGTTCAAAATTGCACGAAACGTGAAAAACTTGTCTATGCATAGAATTGAGCATTCCTAAGGCATCAAATTGGAACCGTTATACTCTATTTAGTGTTCTTAGAATGTCTTAACTTGCTAGTTTAGCTTTTGGACAACGTTTCGTTAGGTAAAGAAGCCAATAGACCAAGTTAAGTTCAAAATTGCACGAAACGTGAAAAACTTGTCTACTGCATAGAATTGAGCATTCCTAAGGCATCAAATTGAACCGTTATACTCTATTTAGTGTTCTTAGAATGTCTTAACTTGCTAGTTTAGCTTTTGGACAACGTTTCGTTAGGTAAAGAAGCCAATAGACCAAGTTAAGTTCAAAATTGCACGAAACGTGAAAAACTTGTCTATGCATAGAATTGAGCATTCCTAAGGCATCAAATTGGACCGTTATACTCTATTTAGTGTTCTTAGAAGTCTTAACTTGCTAGTTTAGCTTTTGGACAACGTTTCGTTAGGTAAAGAAGCCAATAGACCAAGTTAAGTTGAAAATTGCACGAAACGTGAAAAACTTGTCTATGCATAGAATTGAGCATTCCTAAGGCATCAAATTGAACCGTTATACTCTATTTAGTGTTCTAAGATGTTTTAACTTGCTAGTTTAGCTTTTGGACAACGTTTCGTTAGGTAAAGAAGCCAATAGACCAAGTTAAGTTGAAAATTGCACGAAACGTGAAAAACTTGTCTACACATAGAATTGAGCATTCCTAAGGCATCAAATTGAACCGTTATACTCTATTTAGTGTTCTAAGATGTTTTAACTTGTTAGTTTAGCTTTTGGACAACGTTTCGTTAGGTAAAGAAGCCAATAGACCAAGTGAAGTTCAAAATTGCACGAAACGTGAAAAACTTGTCTATGCATAGAATTGAGCATTCCTAAGGCATCAAATTGGACCGTTATACTCTATTTAGTGTTCTTAGAAGTCTTAACTTGCTAGTTTAGCTTTTGGACAACGTTTCGTTAGGTAAAGAAGCCAATAGACCAAGTTAAGTTCGAAATTGCACGAAACGTGAAAAACTTGTCTACACATAGAATTGAGCATTCCTAAGGCATCAAATTGAACCGTTATACTCTATTTAGTGTTCTAAGATGTTTTAACTTGCTAGTTTAGCTTTTGGACAACGTTTCGTTAGGTAAAGAAGCCAATAGACCAAGTGAAGTTCAAAATTGCACGAAACGTGAAAAACTTGTCTATGCATAGAATTGAGCATTCCTAAGGCATCAAATTGGACCGTTATACTCTATTTAGTGTTCTTAGAAGTCTTAACTTGCTAGTTTAGCTTTTGGACAACGTTTCGTTAGGTAAAGAAGCCAATAGACCAAGTTAAGTTCAAAATTGCACGAAACGTGAAAAACTTGTCTATGCATAGAATTGAGCATTCCTAAGGCATCAAATTGAACCGTTATACTCTATTTAGTGTTCTTAAGATGTCTTTAACTTGCTAGTTTAGCTTTTGGACAACGTTTCGTTAGGTAAAGAAGCCAATAGACCAAGTTAAGTTCAAAATTGCACGAAACGTGAAAAACTTGTCTATGCATAGAATTGAGCATTCCTAAGGCATCAAATTGGATCCGTTATACTCTATTTAGTGTTCTTAGAAGTCTTAACTTGCTAGTTTAGCTTTTGGACAACGTTTCGTTAGGTAAAGAAGCCAATAGACCAAGTTAAGTTGAAAATTGCACGAAACATGAAAAACTTGTCTATGCATAGAATTGAGCATTCCTAAGGCATCAAATTGAACCGTTATACTCTATTTAGTGTTCTAAGATGTTTTAACTTGTTAGTTTAGCTTTTGGACAACGTTTCGTTAGGTAAAGAAGCCAATAGACCAAGTGAAGTTCAAAATTGCACGAAACGTGAAAAACTTGTCTATGCATAGAATTGAGCATTCCTAAGGCATCAAATTGGACCGTTATACTCTATTTAGTGTTCTTAGAAGTCTTAACTTGCTAGTTTAGCTTTTGGACAACGTTTCGTTAGGTAAGAAGCCAATAGACCAAGTTAAGTTGAAAATTGCACGAAACGTGAAAAAACTTGTCTACACATAGAATTGAGCATTCCTAAGGCATCAATTGAATTTATACTCTATTTAGTGTTCTTAGAAGTCTTAACTTGCTAGTTTAGCTTTTGGACAGCGTTTCGTTAGGTAAGGAAGCAATAGACCAGGTTAAGTCA
>NW_024056282.1:0-86667 GCF_013401445.1 Tripterygium wilfordii | reverse complement strand
CGTAAGGTAAAGGCGCAATAGACCAAGTTATGTCTCAAATTGAAAAAAAGGGTGAAAGATTTACTTCGATAGGGTTGAGCAATTCCAAAGCATCATTGTGGCCGTGTACTCTATTAGTGTTCTTAAAAGTCTAACTTGCTCTAGTTGAGCCTCGTCCCACGTTTCGTAAGGTAAAGACGCGAATTGACCAAGTTATGTCTCAAATTGCACAAAAAACGTGAAAAGCTCCTCTATGGAGGAGAATTGAGCATTCCAAAGCATCAATGTAGGACCTTGTACTCTATCTAGTGCTCTTAAAAGTCTAACTTGCTAGTTGAGCCCTCGTGCCCACGTTTCGTATGGTAAAGACGCGAATAGACCAAGTTATGTCTCAAATTGCATAAAAACGTGAAAAGCTCCTCTATGGAGAGAGTTGAGCAATTCAAAGCATCAATGGGGACCGCTTGTACTCTATTTAGTGCTCATTAAAAGTCTAACTTGCTAGTTGAGCCTTCGTGCCACGTTTCGTAAGGTAAAGACTGCGAATAGACCAAGTTATGTCTCGAAATTGCACAAAAACGTGAAAAGCTCCTCTATGGAGAGAGTTGAGCAATTCCAAAGCATCAATGTGGACCGTTGTACTCTATTTAGTGCTCTTAAAAGTCTAACTTGCTAGTTGAGCCTTCGTGCCACGTTTCGTAAGGTAAAGACGCGAATAGACCAAGTTATGTCTCGAAATTGCACAAAAACGTGAAAAGCTCCTCTATGGAGAGAGTTGAGCAATTCCAAAGCATCAATGTGGACCGTTGTACTCTATTTAGTGCTCTTAAAAGTCTAACTTGCTAGTTGAGCCTTCGTGCCACGTTTCGTAAGGTAAGACGCGAATAGACCAAGTTATGTTCTCAAATTGCACAAAAAACGTGAAAAGCTCCTCTATGGAGAGAGTTGAGCAATTCCAAAGCATCAATATGTGGACGTTGTACTCTATTTAGTGCTCTTAAAAGTCTAACTTGCTAGTTGAGCCTTCGTGCCACGTTTCGTAAGGTAAAGACGCCAATAGACCAAGTTATGTCTCAAATTGCACAAAAACGTGAAAAGCTCCTCTATGGAGAGAGTTGAGCAATTCCAAAGCATCAATGTGGACCGTTGTACTCTATTTAGCGCTCTTAAAAGTCTAACTTGCTAGTTGAGCCTTCGTGCCACGTTTCGTAAGGTAAAGACGCGAATAGACCAAGTTATGTCTCAAATTGCACAAAAACGTGAAAAGCTCCTCTATGGAGAGAGTTGAGCAATTCCAAAGCATCAATGTGGACCGTTGTACTCTATTTAGTGCTCTTAAAAGTCTAACTTGCTAGTTGAGCCTTCGTGCCACGTTTCGTAAGGTAAAGACGCGAAGTAGACCAAGTTATGTCTCAAATTGCATAAAAACGTGAAAAGCTCCTCTATGGAGAGAGTTGAGCAATTCCAAAGCATCAATGTAGACCGTTGTACTCTATTTAGTGCTCTTAAAAGTCTAACTTGCTAGTTGAGCCTTCGTGCCACGTTTCGTAAGGTAAAGACTGCGAATAGACCAAGTTATGTCTCGAATTGCACAAAAACGTGAAAAAGCTCCTCTATGGAGAGAGTTGAGCAATTCCAAAGCATCAATGTGGACCGTTGTACTCTATTTAGTGCTCTTAAAAGTCTAACTTGCTAGTTGAGCCTTCGTGCCACGTTTCGTAAGGTAAAGACGCGAATAGACCAAGTTATGTCTCGAATTGCACAAAAACGTGAAAAGCTCCTCTATGGAGAGAGTTGAGCAATTCCAAAGCATCAATGTGGACCGTTGTACTCTATTTAGTGCTCTTAAAAGTCTAACTTGCTAGTTGAGCCTTCGTGCCACGTTTCGTAAGGTAAAGACGCGAATAGACCAAGTTATGTTCAAATTGCACAAAAACGTGAAAAGCTCCTCTATGGAGAGAGTTGAGCAATTCCAAAGCATCAATATGTGGACCAGTTGTACTCTATTTAGTGCTCTTAAAAGTCTAACTTGCTAGTTGAGCCTTCGTGCCACGTTTCGTAAGGTAAAGACGCGAATAGACCAAGTTATGTCTCAAATTGCACAAAAACGTGAAAAAGCTCCTCTATGGAGAGAGTTGAGCAATTCCAAAGCATCAATTGTGGACCGTTGTACTCTATTTAGTGCTCTTAAAAGTCTAACTTGCTAGTTGAGCATTCGTGCCACGTTTCGTAAGGTAAAGACGCGAATTGACCAAGTTATGTCTCAAATTGCACAAAAACGTGAAAAGCTCCTCTATGGAGAGAGTTGAGCAATTCCAAAGCATCAATGTAGGACCGTTGTACTCTATTAGTGCTCTTAAAAGTCTAACTTGCTAGTTGAGCCTTCGTGCCACGTTTCGTAAGGTAAAGACGCGAATAGACCAAGTTATGTCTCAAATTGCATAAAAACGTGAAAAGCTCCTCTATGGAGAGAGTTGAGCAATTCCAAAGCATCAATGTGGACCGTTGTACTCTATTTAGTGCTCTTAAAAGTCTAACTTGCTAGTTGAGCCTTCGTGCCACGTTTCGTAAGGTAAAGACGCGAATAGACCAAGTTATGTCTCAAATTGCACAAAAACGTGAAAAGCTCCTCTATGGAGAGAGTTGAGCAATTCCAAAGCATCAATGTGGACCGTTGTACTCTATTTAGTGCTCTTAAAAGTCTAACTTGCTAGTTGAGCCTTCGTGCCACGTTTCGTAAGGTAAAGACGCGAATAGACCAAGTTATGTTCAAATTGCACAAAAACGTGAAAAGCTCCTCTATGGAGAGAGTTGAGCAATTCCAAAGCATCAATGTGGACCGTTGTACTCTATTTAGTGCTCTTAAAAGTCTAACTTGCTAGTTGAGCTTCGTGCCACGTTTCGTAAGGTAAAGACGCGAATAGACCAAGTTATGTCTCAAATTGCACAAAAACGTGAAAAGCTCCTCTATGGAGAGAGTTGAGCAATTCCAAAGCATCAATATGTGAGACCGTTGTACTCTATTTAGTGCTCTTAAAAGTCTAACTTGCTAGTTGAGCCTTCGTGCCACGTTTCGTAAGGTAAAGACGCGAATAGACCAAGTTATGTCTCAAATTGCACAAAAGCGTGAAAAGCTCCTCTATGGAGAGAGTTGAGCAATTCCAAAGCATCAATGTGGACCGTTGTACTCTATTTAGTGCTCTTAAAAGTCTAACTTGCTAGTTGAGCATTCGTGCCACGTTTCGTAAGGTAAAGACGCGAATTAGACCAAGTTATGTCTCAAATTGCACAAAAACGTGAAAAGCTCCTCTATGGAGAGAGTTGAGCAATTCCAAAGCATCAATGTAGGACCATTGTACTCTAGTTAGTGCTCTTAAAAGTCTAACTTGCTAGTTGAGCCTTCGTGCCACGTTTCGTAAGGTAAAGACGCGAAGTAGACCAAGTTATGTCTCAAATTGCACAAAAACGTGAAAAGCTCCTCTATGGAGAGAGTTGAGCAATTCCAAAGCATCAATGGGGACCGCTTGTACTCTATTAGTGCTCTTAAAAGTCTAACTTGCTAGTTGAGCCTTCGTGCCACGTTTCGTAAGGTAAAGACTGCGAATAGACCAAGTTATGTCTCAAATTGCACAAAAACGTGAAAAGCTCCTCTATGGAGAGAGTTGAGCAATTCCAAAGCATCAATGTGGACCGTTGTACTCTATTTAGTGCTCTTAAAAGTCTAACTTGCTAGTTGAGCCTTCGTGCCACGTTTCGTAAGGTAAAGACGCGAATAGACCAAGTTATGTTCAAATTGCACAAAAACGTGAAAAGCTCCTCTATGGAGAGAGTTGAGCAATTCCAAAGCATCAATGTGGACCGTTGTACTCTATTTAGTGCTCTTAATAGTCTAACTTGCTAGTTGAGCCTTCGTGCCACGTTTCGTAAGGTAAAGACGCGAATAGACCAAGTTATGTCTTCAAATTGCACAAAAACGTGAAAAGCTCCTCTATGGAGAGAGTTGAGCAATTCCAAAGCATCATATGTGGACCGTTGTACTCTATTTAGTGCTCTTAAAAGTCTAACTTGCTAGTTGAGCCTTCGTGCCACGTTTCGTAAGGTAAAGACGCCAATAGACCAAGTTATGTCTCAAATTGCACAAAAAGCGTGAAAAGCTCCTCTATGGAGAGAGTTGAGCAATTCCAAAGCATCAATGTGGACCGTTGTACTCTATGTAGTGCTCTTAAAAGTCTAACTTGCTAGTTGAGTCATTCGTGCCACGTTTCGTAAGGTAAAGACGCGAATAGACCAAGTTATGTCTCAAATTGCACAAAAACGTGAAAAGCTCCTCTATGGAGAGAGTTGAGCAATTCCAAAGCATCAATGTGGACCGATTGTACTCTATCTAGTGCTCTTAAAAGTCTAACTTGCTAGTTGAGCCTTCGTGCCACGTTTCGTAAGGTAAAGACGCGAATAGACCAAGTTATGTCTCAAATTGCACTAAAAACGTGAAAAGCTCCTCTATGGAGAGAGTTGAGCAATTCCAAAGCATCAATGTGGACCGTTGTACTCTATTTAGTGCTCTTAAAAGTCTAACTTGCTAGTTGAGCCTTCGTGCCACGTTTCGTAAGGTAAAGACGCGAATAGACCAAGTTATGTCTCGAAATTGCACAAAAACGTGAAAAGCTCCTCTATGGAGAGAGTTGAGCAATTCCAAAGCATCAATGTGGACCGTTGTACTCTATTTAGTGCTCTTAAAGTCTAACTTGCTAGTTGAGCCTTCGTGCCACGTTTCGTAAGGTAAAGACGCGAATAGACCAAGTTATGTCTCAAATTGCACAAAAACGTGAAAAGCTCCTCTATGGAGAGAGTTGAGCAATTCCAAAGCATCAATGTGGACCGTTGTACTCTATTTAGTGCTCTTAAAAGTCTAACTTGCTAGTTGAGCCTTCGTGCCACGTTTCGTAAGGTAAAAGACGCGAATAGACCAAGTTATGTCTCAAATTGCACAAAAAACGTGAAAAGCTCCTCTATGGAGAGAGTTGAGCAATTCCAAAGCATCAATGTAGGACCAGTTGTACTCTATTTAGTGCTCTTAAAAGTCTAACTTGCTAGTTGAGCCTTCGTGCCACGTTTCGTAAGGTAAAGACGCGAATAGACCAAGTTATGTCTCAAATTGCATAAAAACGTGAAAAGCTCCTCTATGGAGAGAGTTGAGCAATTCCAAAGCATCAATGTGGGACCGTTGTACTCTATTTAGTGCTCTTAAAAGTCTAACTTGCTAGTTGAGCCTTCGTGCCACGTTTCGTAAGGTAAAGACGCGAATAGACCAAGTTATGTCTCAAATTGCACTAAAAACGTGAAAAGCTCCTCTATGGAGAGAGTTGAGCAATTCCAAAGCATCAATGTGGACCGTTGTACTCTATTTAGTGCTCTTAAAAGTCTAACTTGCTAGTTGAGCCTTCGTGCCACGTTTCGTAAGGTAAAGACGCGAATAGACCAAGTTATGTTCAAATTGCACAAAAACGTGAAAAACTCCTCTATGGAGAGAGTTGAGCAATTCCAAAGCATCAATGTGGACCGTTGTACTCTATTTAGTGCTCTTAAAAGTCTAACTTGCTAGTTGAGCCTTCGTGCCACGTTTCGTAAGGTAAAGACGCCAATAGACCAAGTTATGTCTCAAATTGCACAAAAACGTGAAAAGCTCCTCTATGGAGAGAGTTGAGCAATTCCAAAGCATCAATGTGGACCGTTGTACTCTATGTAGTGCTCTTAAAAGTCTAACTTGCTAGTTGAGCCTTCGTGCCACGTTTCGTAAGGTAAAGACGCGAATAGACCAAGTTATGTCTGAAATTGCACAAAAACGTGAAAAGCTCCTCTATGGAGAGAGTTGAGCAATTCCAAAGCATCAATGTAGGACCGTTGTACTCTATTTAGTGCTCTTAAAAGTCTAACTTGCTAGTTGAGCCTTCGTGCCACGTTTCGTAAGGTAAAGACGCGAATAGACCAAGTTATGTCTCAAATTGCACAAAAACGTGAAAAGCTCCTCTATGGAGAGAGTTGAGCAATTCCAAAGCATCAATGTGGACCGTTGTACTCTATTTAGTGCTCTTAAAAGTCTAACTTGCTAGTTGAGCCTTCGTGCCACGTTTCGTAAGGTAAAGACGCGAATTGACCAAGTTATGTCTGAAATTGCACAAAAACGTGAAAAGCTCCTCTATGGAGAGAGTTGAGCAATTCCAAAGCATCAATGTGGACCGTTGTACTCTATTTAGTGCTCTTAATAGTCTAACTTGCTAGTTGAGCCTACGTGCCACGTTTCGTAAGGTAAAGAACGCGAATAGACCAAGTTACGTCTCAAATTGCACAAAAACGTGAAAAGCTCCTCTATGGAGAGAGTTGAGCAATTCCAAAGCATCAATGTGGACCGTTGTACTCTATTTAGTGCTCTTAAAAGTCTAACTTGCTAGTTGAGCCTTCGTGCCACGTTTCGTAAGGTAAAGACGCGAATTAGACCAAGTTATGTCTCAAATTGCACAAAAACGTGAAAAGCTCCTCTATGGAGAGAGTTGAGCAATTCCAAAGCATCAATGTGGACCAGTTGTACTCTAGTTAGTGCTCTTAAAAGTCTAACTTGCTAGTTGAGCCTTCGTGCCACGTTTCGTAAGGTAAAGACGCGAATAGACCAAGTTATGTCTCAAATTGCATAAAAACGTGAAAAGCTCCTCTATGGAGAGAGTTGAGCAATTCCAAAGCATCAATGTGGACCGTTGTACTCTATTTAGTGCTCTTAAAAGTCTAACTTGCTAGTTGAGCCTTCGTGCCACGTTTCGTAAGGTAAAGACGCGAATAGACCAAGTTATGTCTCAAATTGCACAAAAACGTGAAAAGCTCCTCTATGGAGAGAGTTGAGCAATTCCAAAGCATCAATGTGGACCGTTGTACTCTATTTAGTGCTCTTAAAAGTCTAACTTGCTAGTTGAGCCTTCGTGCCACGTTTCGTAAGGTAAAGACGCGAATAGACCAAGTTATGTTCGAAATTGCACAAAAACGTGAAAAGCTCCTCTATGGAGAGAGTTCAGCAATTCCAAAGCATCAATGTGGACCGTTGTACTCTATTTAGTGCTCTTAAAAGTCTAACTTGCTAGTTGAGCCTTCGTGCCACGTTTCGTAAGGTAAAGACGCGAATAGACCAAGTTATGTCTCAAATTGCACAAAAACGTGAAAAGCTCCTCTATGGAGAGAGTTGAGCAATTCCAAAGCATCAATGTGGGACCGTTGTACTCTATTTAGTGCTCTTAAAAGTCTAACTTGCTAGTTGAGCCTTCGTGCCACGTTTCGTAAGGTAAAGACGCGAATAGACCAAGTTATGTCTCAAATTGCACAAAAACGTGAAAAGCTCCTCTATGGAGAGAGTTGAGCAATTCCAAAGCATCAATGTGGACCGTTGTACTCTAGTTAGTGCTCTTAAAAGTCTAACTTGCTAGTTGAGCCTTCGTGCCACGTTTCGTAAGGTAAAGACGCGAATAGACCAAGTTATGTCTCAAATTGCATAAAAACGTGAAAAGCTCCTCTATGGAGAGAGTTGAGCAATTCCAAAGCATCAATGTGGACCGTTGTACTCTATTTAGTGCTCTTAAAAGTCTAACTTGCTAGTTGAGCCTTCGTGCCACGTTTCGTAAGGTAAAGACGCGAATAGACCAAGTTATGTCTCAAATTGCACAAAAACGTGAAAAGCTCCTCTATGGAGAGAGTTGAGCAATTCCAAAGCATCAATGTGGACCGTTGTACTCTATTTAGTGCTCTTAAAAGTCTAACTTGCTAGTTGAGCCTTCGTGCCACGTTTCGTAAGGTAAAGACGCGAATAGACCAAGTTATGTCTCAAATTGCACAAAAACGTGAAAAGCTCCTCTATGGAGAGAGTTGAGCAATTCCAAAGCATCAATGTGGGACCGTTGTACTCTATTTAGTGCTCTTAAAAGTCTAACTTGCTAGTTGAGCCTTCGTGCCACGTTTCGTAAGGTAAAGACGCGAATAGACCAAGTTATGTCTCAAATTGCACAAAAACGTGAAAAGCTCCTCTATGGAGAGAGTTGAGCAATTCCAAAGCATCAATGTGGACCGTTGTACTCTATTTAGTGCTCTTAAAAGTCTAACTTGCTAGTTGAGCCTTCGTGCCACGTTTCGTAAGGTAAAGACGCGAATAGACCAAGTTATGTCTCGAAATTGCACAAAAACGTGAAAAGCTCCTCTATGGAGAGAGTTGAGCAATTCCAAAGCATCAATGTGGACCGTTGTACTCTATTTAGTGCTCTTAAAAGTCTAACTTGCTAGTTGAGCCTTCGTGCCACGTTTCGTAAGGTAAAGACGCGAATAGACCAAGTTATGTCTCAAATTGCACAAAAACGTGAAAAGCTCCTCTATGGAGAGAGTTGAGCAATTCCAAAGCATCAATGTGGACCGTTGTACTCTATTTAGTGCTCTTAAAAGTCTAACTTGCTAGTTGAGCCTTCGTGCCACGTTTCGTAAGGTAAAGACGCGAATAGACCAAGTTATGTCTCGAAATTGCACAAAAACGTGAAAAGCTCCTCTATGGAGAGAGTTGAGCAATTCCAAAGCATCAATGTGGACCGTTGTACTCTATTTAGTGCTCTTAAAAGTCTAACTTGCTAGTTGAGCCTTCGTGCCACGTTTCGTAAGGTAAAGACGCGAATAGACCAAGTTATGTCTCAAATTGCACAAAAACGTGAAAAGCTCCTCTATGGAGAGAGTTGAGCAATTCCAAAGCATCAATGTGGACCGTTGTACTCTATTTAGTGCTCTTAAAAGTCTAACTTGCTAGTTGAGCCTTCGTGCCACGTTTCGTAAGGTAAAGACGCGAATAGACCAAGTTATGTCTCAAATTGCACAAAAACGTGAAAAGCTCCTCTATGGAGAGAGTTGAGCAATTCCAAAGCATCAATGTGGACCGTTGTACTCTATTTAGTGCTCTTAAAAGTCTAACTTGCTAGTTGAGCCTTCGTGCCACGTTTCGTAAGGTAAAGACGCGAATAGACCAAGTTATGTCTCAAATTGCACAAAAACGTGAAAAGCTCCTCTATGGAGAGAGTTGAGCAATTCCAAAGCATCAATGTGGACCGTTGTACTCTATTTAGTGCTCTTAAAAGTCTAACTTGCTAGTTGAGCCTTCGTGCCACGTTTCGTAAGGTAAAGACGCGAATAGACCAAGTTATGTCTCAAATTGCACAAAAACGTGAAAAGCTCCTCTATGGAGAGAGTTGAGCAATTCCAAAGCATCAATGTGGACCGTTGTACTCTATTTAGTGCTCTTAAAAGTCTAACTTGCTAGTTGAGCCTTCGTGCCACGTTTCGTAAGGTAAAGACGCGAATAGACCAAGTTATGTCTCAAATTGCACAAAAACGTGAAAAGCTCCTCTATGGAGAGAGTTGAGCAATTCCAAAGCATCAATGTGGACCGTTGTACTCTATTTAGTGCTCTTAAAAGTCTAACTTGCTAGTTGAGCCTTCGTGCCACGTTTCGTAAGGTAAAGACGCGAATAGACCAAGTTATGTCTCAAATTGCACAAAAACGTGAAAAGCTCCTCTATGGAGAGAGTTGAGCAATTCCAAAGCATCAATATGTGGGACCGTTGTACTCTATTTAGTGCTCTTAAAAGTCTAACTTGCTAGTTGAGCCTTCGTGCCACGTTTCGTAAGGTAAAGACGCGAATAGACCAAGTTATGTCTCAAATTGCACAAAAACGTGAAAAGCTCCTCTATGGAGAGAGTTGAGCAATTCCAAAGCATCAATGTGGACCGTTGTACTCTAGTCTAGTGCTCTTAAAAGTCTAACTTGCTAGTTGAGCCTTCGTGCCCACGTTTCGTAAGGTAAAGACGCGAAGTAGACCAAGTTATGTCTCAAATTGCACAAAAGCGTGAAAAGCTCCTCTATGGAGAGAGTTGAGCAATTCCAAAGCATCAATGTGGACCGTTGTACTCTATTTAGTGCTCTTAAAAGTCTAACTTGCTAGTTGAGCCTTCGTGCCACGTTTCGTAAGGTAAAGACGCGAATAGACCAAGTTATGTCTCAAATTGCATAAAAACGTGAAAAGCTCCTCTATGGAGAGAGTTGAGCAATTCCAAAGCATCAATGTGGACCGTTGTACTCTATTTAGTGCTCTTAAAAGTCTAACTTGCTAGTTGAGCCTTCGTGCCACGTTTCGTAAGGTAAAGACACGAATAGACCAAGTTAGGTTTGAAATTGCACAAAAACGTGAAAAGCTCCTCTATGGAGAGAGTTGAGCAATTCCAAAGCATCAATGTGGACCGTTGTACTCTATTTAGTGCTCTTAAAAGTCTAACTTGCTAGTTGAGCCTTCGTGCCACGTTTCGTAAGGTAAAGACGCGAATAGACCAAGTTACGTCTCAAATTGCACAAAAACGTGAAAAGCTCCTCTATGGAGAGAGTTGAGCAATTCCAAAGCATCAATGTGGACCGTTGTACTCTATTTAGTGCTTTTAAAAGTCTAACTTGCTAGTTGAGCCTTCGTGCCACGTTTCGTAAGGTAAAGACGCGAATAGACCAAGTTACGTCTCAAATTGCACAAAAACGTGAAAAGCTCCTCTATGGAGAGAGTTGAGCAATTCCAAAGCATCAATGTGGACCGTTGTACTCTATTTAGTGCTCTTAAAAGTCGAACTTGCTAGTTGAAGCATTCGTGCCACGTTTCGTAAGGTAAAGACGCGAATTGACCAAGTTATGTCTCAAATTGCACAAAAACGTGAAAAGCTCCTCTATGGAGAGAGTTGAGCAATTCCAAAGCATCAATGTAGGACCATTGTACTCTATCTAGTGCTCTTAAAAGTCTAACTTGCTAGTTGAGCCTTCGTCCCACGTTTCGTAAGGTAAAGACGCGAATAGACCAAGTTATGTCTCAAATTGCATAAAAACGTGAAAAGCTCCTCTATAGAGAGAGTTGAGCAATTCCAAAGCATCAATGGGGACCGCTGTACTCTAGCTAGTGCTCTTAAAAGTCTAACTTGCTAGTTGAGCCTTCGTGCCACGTTTCGTAAGGTAAAGACGCGAATAGACCAAGTTATGTTCGAAATTGCATAAAAACGTGAAAAGCTCCTCTATGGAGAGAGTTGAGCAATTCCAAAGCATCAATGTAGACCATTGTACTCTATTTAGTGCTCTTAAAAGTCTAACTTGCTAGTTGAGCCTTCGTGCCACGTTTCGTAAGGTAAAGACGTCGAATAGACCAAGTTATGTCTCAAATTGCACAAAAACGTGAAAAGCTCCTCTATGGAGAGAGTTGAGCAATTCCAAAGCATCAATGTGGACCTTTGTACTCTATTTAGTGCTCTTAATAGTCTAACTTGCTAGTTGAGCCTTCGTGCCACGTTTCGTAAGGTAAAGACGCGAATAGACCAAGTTATGTCTTCAAATTGCACAAAAACGTGAAAAGCTCCTCTACTGGAGAGAGTTGAGCAATTCCAAAGCATCAATGTGGACCGTTGTACTCTATTTAGTGCTCTTAATAGTCTAACTTGCTAGTTGAGCCTTCGTGCCACGTTTCGTAAGGTAAAGACGCGAATAGACCAAGTTATGTCTTCAAATTGCACAAAAACGTGAAAAGCTCCTCTATGGAGAGAGTTGAGCAATTCCAAAGCATCAATGTGGACCGTTGTACTCTATTTAGTGCTCTTAAAAGTCTAACTTGCTAGTTGAGCTTCGTGCCACGTTTCGTAAGGTAAAGACGCGAATAGACCAAGTTATGTCTCAAATTGCACAAAAACGTGAAAAGCTCCTCTATAGAGAGAGTTGAGCAATTCCAAAGCATCAATGTGGACCAGTTGTACTCTATCTTAGTGCTCTTAAAAGTCTAACTTGCTAGTTGAGCCTTCGTGCCCACGTTTCGTAAGGTAAAGACGCGAATAGACCAAGTTATGTCTCAAATTGCATAAAAACGTGAAAAGCTCCTCTATGGAGAGAGTTGAGCAATTCCAAAGCATCAATGGGGACCGCTGTACTCTATCTAGTGCTCTTAAAAGTCTAACTTGCTAGTTGAGCCTTCGTGCCACGTTTCGTAAGGTAAAGACGCGAATAGACCAAGTTATGTCTCAAATTGCATAAAAACGTGAAAAGCTCCTCTATGGAGAGAGTTGAGCAATTCCAAAGCATCAATGTAGGACCGATTGTACTCTATCTAGTGCTCTTAAAAGTCTAACTTGCTAGTTGAGCCTTCGTGCCACGTTTCGTAAGGTAAAGACGCGAATAGACCAAGTTATGTCTCAAATTGCACAAAAACGTGAAAAGCTCCTCTACGGAGAGAGTTGAGCAATTCCAAAGCATCAATGTGGACCGTTGTACTCTATTTAGTGCTCTTAATAGTCTAACTTGCTAGTTGAGCCTTCGTGCCACGTTTCGTAATGTAAAGACGCGAATAGACCAAGTTATGTCTTCAAATTGCACAAAAACGTGAAAAGCTCCTCTATGGAGAGATTTGAGCAATTCCAAAGCATCAATGTGGGACCGTTGTACTCTATTTAGTGCTCTTAAAAGTCTAACTTGCTAGTTGAGCCTTCGTGCCACGTTTCGTAAGGTAAAGACGCGAATAGACCAAGTTATGTTTCAAATTGCACAAAAACGTGAAAAGCTCCTCTATGGAGAGAGTTGAGCAATTCCAAAGCATCAATGTGGACCAGTTGTACTCTATTTAGTGCTCTTAAAAGTCTAACTTGCTAGTTGAGCCTTCGTGCCACGTTTCGTAAGGTAAAGACGCCAATAGACCAAGTTATGTCTCAAATTGCACAAAAAGCGTGAAAAGCTCCTCTATGGAGAGAGTTGAGCAATTCCAAAGCATCAATGTGGACCGTTGTACTCTATTTAGTGCTCTTAAAAGTCGAACTTGCTAGTTGAGCCTTCGTGCCACGTTTCGTAAGGTAAAGACGCGAATAGACCAAGTTATGTCTCAAATTGCACAAAAACGTGAAAAGCTCCTCTATGGAGAGAGTTGAGCAATTCCAAAGCATCAATGTGGACCGTTGTACTCTATTTAGTGCTCTTAAAAGTCTAACTTGCTAGTTGAGCCTTCGTGCCACGTTTCGTAAGGTAAAGACGCGAATAGACCAAGTTATGTCTCAAATTGCATAAAAACGTGAAAAGCTCCTCTATGGAGAGAGTTGAGCAATTCCAAAGCATCAATGTGGACCGCTTGTACTCTATCTAGTGCTCTTAAAAGTCTAACTTGCTAGTTGAGCCTTCGTGCCACGTTTCGTAAGGTAAAGACGCGAATAGACCAAGTTATGTCTCCAATTGCATAAAAACGTGAAAAGCTCCTCTATGGAGAGAGTTGAGCAATTCCAAAGCATCAATGTGGACCGTTGTACTCTATTTAGTGCTCTTAAAAGTCTAACTTGCTAGTTGAGCCTTCGTGCCACGTTTC
The DNA here is from genome assembly GCF_013401445.1 of Tripterygium wilfordii. Lineage (NCBI taxonomy): Eukaryota > Viridiplantae > Streptophyta > Magnoliopsida > Celastrales > Celastraceae > Tripterygium > Tripterygium wilfordii. The sequence continues at coordinate 73,261 of NW_024056282.1, read as the reverse complement.
GTAAGGTAAAGACGCGAATAGACCAAGTTATGTCTCGAAATTGCACAAAAACGTGAAAAGCTCCTCTTCGGAGAGAGTTGAGCAATTCCAAAGCATCAATGTGGACCGTTGTACTCTATTTAGTGCTCTTAATAGTCTAACTTGCTAGTTGAGCCTTCGTGCCACGTTTCGTAAGGTAAAGACGCGAATAGACCAAGTTATGTTTCAAATTGCACAAAAACGTGAAAAGCTCCTCTATGGAGAGAGTTGAGCAATTCCAAAGCATCAATGTGGGACCGTTGTACTCTATTTAGTGCTCTTAAAAGTCTAACTTGCTAGTTGAGCCTTCGTGCCACGTTTCGTAAGGTAAAGACGCGAATAGACCAAGTTATGTCTCAAATTGCACAAAAACGTGAAAAGCTCCTCTATGGAGAGAGTTGAGCAATTCCAAAGCATCAATGTGGACCATTGTACTCTATTTAGTGCTCTTAAAAGTCTAACTTGCTAGTTGAGCCTTCGTGCCACGTTTCGTAGGGTAAAGACGCGAATAGACCAAGTTATGTCTCAAATTACATAAAAACGTGAAAAGCTCCTCTATGGAGAGAGTTGAGCAATTCCAAAGCATCAATGTGGGCCGTTGTACTCTATTTAGTGCTCTTAAAAGTATAACTTGCTAGTTGAGCCTTCGTGCCCACGTTTCGTAAGGTAAAGACGCGAATAGACCAAGTTATGTCTCAAATTGCATAAAAACGTGAAAAGCTCCTCTATAGAGAGAGTTGAGCAATTCCAAAGCATCAATGGGGACCGCTTGTACTCTATCTAGTGCTCTTAAAAGTCTAACTTGCTAGTTGAGCCTTCGTGCCACGTTTCGTAAGGTAAAGACGCGAATAGACCAAGTTATGTCTCCAATTGCATAAAAACGTGAAAAGCTCCTCTATGGAGAGAGTTGAGCAATTCCAAAGCATCAATGTGGACCGTTGTAATCTATTTAGTGCTCTTAAAAGTCTAACTTGCTAGTTGAGCCTTCGTGCCACGTTTCGTAAGGTAAAGACGCGAATAGACCAAGTTATGTTTGAAATTGCACAAAAACGTGAAAAGCTCCTCTACGGAGAGAGTTGAGCAATTCCAAAGCATCAATGTGGACCGTTGTACTCTATTTAGTGCTCTTAATAGTCTAACTTGCTAGTTGAGCCTTCGTGCCACGTTTCGTAAGGTAAAGACGCGAATAGACCAAGTTATGTTTCAAATTGCACAAAAACGTGAAAAGCTCCTCTATGGAGAGATTTGAGCAATTCCAAAGCATCAATGTGGGCCGTTGTACTCTATTTAGTGCTCTCAAAAGTCTAACTTGCTAGGTGAGCCTTCGTGCCACGTTTCGTAAGGTAAAAACGCGAATAGACCAAGTTACGTCTCAAATTGCACAAAAACGTGAAAAGCTCCTCTATGGAGAGAGTTGAGCAATTCCAAAGCATCAATGTGGACCATTGTACTCTATTTAGTGCTCTTAAAAGTCTAACTTGCTAGTTGAGCCTTCATGCCACGTTTCGTAGGGTAAAGACGCGAAAAGACCAAGTTATGTCTCAAATTACATAAAAACGTGAAAAGCTCCTCTATGGAGAGAGTTGAGCAATTCCAAAGCATCAATGTGGGCCGTTGTACTCTATTTAGTGCTCTTAAAAGTATAACTTGCTAGTTGAGCCTTCTTCCCACGTTTCGTAAGGTAAAGACGCGAATAGACAAAGTTACGTCTCAAATTGCACAAAAACGTGAAAAACTCCTCTATGGAGAGAGTTGAGCAATTCCAAAGCATCAATGTGGACCGTTGTACTCTATTTAGTGCTCTTAAAAGTCTAACTTGCTAGTTGAGCCTTCGTGCCACGTTTCGTAAGGTAAATATGCGAATAGACCAAGTTATGTCTCGAATTGCACAAAAACGTGAAAAGCTCCTCTATGGAGAGAGTTGAGCAATTCCAAAGCATTAATGTGGACCGTTGTACTCTATTTAGTGCTCTTAAAAGACTAACTTGCTAGTTGAGCCTTCGTGCCACCTTTCGTAGGGTAAAGACGCGAAAAGACCAAGTTGTTGGATCGGATGGCACCACAAGAGGGGGGGTGAATTGTGTCCTTAGTCAATTTTAGACTAGGTCACCTTTTTTTTGTTTCACCCTAAGCGGAAGCTAAATACCAAATTGAGTACTAGTGTAGATGTATATAAATCAAGTAGAACAATCAATTCGAGCAAATCACATATAAAATCTTAATATGATTGTATGGTCTCCTAATGGCAGATTTGAGCACAAAGCAATCAAATAAGCTCAAGCAAGTCAAGGACAATTGATATAAGCAAGATAGATAACTTTAAGATCAAGAACCAAGCAAGATGATCAAGTATGTATATGTCACTTGTAAAACAAATGTAATTAGGGCACAAAATCAGATTTGACAATTAATTGAACAAGCTTGACTCTAGCAACCTAAATGATCAATTTCAAGTATGTATGATATGAGAATGCAATGCTAATTGAAATTGCTGGAAAGTAAAAGAGGCAAGAGATTTATAGTGGTTCGGCTTAACCCAAGCCTACTCCACTCCCCAAGTCCCACTTGGGAATTTCAAACACTCCACTATAGCTTGTTCAACCGAGTCAAGCGGAACTCATACAACTAGTGTTTTTGTAGCTCAAACACCAAACTTTACACACCGTGTGGTTTATAGCTCACCACACCAAACTCTACACACCGTGTGGTTTGTAGCTCACCACACTAACTTAATCAACAAAATACAAGCTCAAAAATGGCTCTAAGAATAACCGGGTATGAGATAAGTTTAGGCTCAAAGGCTGGCTCTTTAGTAGCTAGATATGGAAGTGTTTAGGCTCAATTTATGTTCTGGAAATCAGATTGTTCAAGTAAGAAAATGGCTCTTGAGGAAATGATAAGAATCAAGTAAGAAAGGCTCAAGAGTAACAATAAAGCTTTACTTGGCTAGTGTGTATGATCTCTCTTCAAAATCAAGTATGTAATCAAGGAATGAATGAGTGAAAGAATGAAAGCTTAGAGATGAAGAACACTAGAGAGAGAGAGTGTAATTTTCGGCCAAGTATGTGCACCATAGACAAAGAGTTAGTTTTATATAGAAATTGTGGAGTGTAAGCTCATGAAATGAGAGCCATTGGATTGATATGAAAGATATGGACCCTTGGATCATTATAGACGTTAGAAGGCTTAGAGAAGTGTGAAAATGATTACAACAAGTCTTTTTTGGTAGGAAGAAATAATGGCTTTTGGATGGATATAGACTTTGGAGGCCACCTTGAAAGATACAACAATTGACTTGAGAAAAGTTTGTCTTTTAGGTGGAGTAAATCATGGCTTTTGAATGGATATAGACTTTAGAGGCATCTTGAAAGATACAACCATTGACTTGAGAAAAGTTTGTCTCTTAGGTGGAGTAAATCATGGCCTTTGGATCAAGTGAAGATTCAATTTTGGCCATAGGATGTAAAGTAGGAAAGATAAGAATAAAGCTTGAATCTTTGGCCATTGGATTAAAATGTGATTTTGATGTAGAGAGAATATGATCCATTGGATGTGGAGTGTCTTGGTGGGAAAGAGAAATGGTTTTGAAATAAAGCTTCCCACACATTTGAAGAGAAAAACTTGTCATAAGACTTGTTGTACCTCTTGTCTCCTTCTTTCAAATCAACTTTTCCTTCTCTTCTCTTTTGGCTCCAAGTCTTCTAGTTAAGATGTAACTATGGTTAACTTGTCTTCTTTGCCATGTCATCAATGCCATGTCAACAATGCCATGTCAGCTGCCACGTCACGTCCGTCGATTCTGACTTTGACTAGGAAGTTAATTTTACTTCAATTGATCCCAATTAAGCTCCAAGACATCTTTGGCAACACTTGACTTATGTTGACCACGAAATTTACTTTCTTAATCATGTTTGACACTGATTAAGCCTTCACTAATGTTGGTCAAGGATGACATTAGGACCAATTTACGTTTTGGTCACCCTACACACAAATCATACTCAAAACATGCTATGTAAACCCTTTTAGGGTTTCTTGCAATTAGTCCACGTTAGTTCAATAATCAAATCATCAAATAAGCACAATTGAACTAGTTTAATATAAGTCTTGAATTCCTAAACTAATCAAGTAGGCATATGCACCTAGGTTTCTCAATACAGTCAATAGATTAAAGTTCAATCAAAACATGCCGTTGTAATCACTCAAACATATATTCAACACAACTTATGTCTCAAATTACATAAAAACGTGAAAAGCTCCTCCATGGAGAGAGTTGAGCAATTCCAAAGCATCAATGTGGGCCGTTGTACTCTATTTAGTGCTCTTAAAAGTCTAACTTGCTAGTTGAGCCTTCTTGCCACGTTTCGTAAGGTAAAGACGCGAATAGACCAAGTTATGTCTCAAATTGCACAAAAACGTGAAAAGCTCCTCTATGGAGAGAGTTGAGCAATTCCAAAGCATCAATGTGGACCATTGTACTCTATTTAGTGCTCTTAAAAGTCTAACTTGCTAGTTGAGCCTTCATGCCACGTTTCGTAGGGTAAAGACGCGAAAAGACCAAGTTATGTCTCAAATTACATAAAAACGTGAAAAGCTCCTCTATGGAGAGAGTTGAGCAATTCCAAAGCATCAATGTGGGACCGTTGTACTCTATTTAGTGCTCTTAAAAGTATAACTTGCTAGTTGAGCCTTCGTGCCCACGTTTCGTAAGGTAAAGACGCGAATAGACAAAGTTACTGTCTCAAATTGCACAAAAACGTGAAAAAGCTCCTCTATGGAGAAGAGTTGAGCAATTCCAAAGCATCAATGTGGACCGTTGTACTCTATTTAGTGCTCTTAAAAGTCTAACTTGCTAGTTGAGCCTTCGTGCCACGTTTCGTAAGGTAAATATGCGAATAGACCAAGTTATGTCTCGAATTGCACAAAAACGTGAAAAGCTCCTCTATGGAGAGAGTTGAGCAATTCCAAAGCATCAATGTGGACCGTTGTACTCTATTTAGTGCTCTTAAAAGACTAACTTGCTAGTTGAGCCTTCGTGCCACGTTTCGTAGGGTAAAGACGCGAATAGACCAAGTTATGTCTCAAATTACATAAAAACGTGAAAAGCTCCTCTATGGAGAGAGTTGAGCAATTCCAAAGCATCAATGTGGGCCGTTGTACTCTATTTAGTGCTCTTAAAAGTCTAACTTGCTAGTTGAGCCTTCTTGCCACGTTTCGTAAGGTAAAGACGCGAATAGACCAAGTTATGTCTCAAATTGCACAAAAACGTGAAAAAGCTCCTCTATGGAGAGAGTTGAGCAATTCCAAAGCATCAATGTGGGACCGTTGTACTCTATTTAAGTGCTCTTAAAAGTCTAACTTGCTAGTTGAGCCTTCGTGCCACGTTTCGTAAGGTAAATATGCGAATAGACCAAGTTATGTCTCGAATTGCACAAAAACGTGAAAAGCTCCTCTATGGAGAGAGTTGAGCAATTCCAAAGCATCAATGTGGGCCGTTGTACTCTATTTAGTGCTCTTAAAAGTCTAACTTGCTAGTTGAGCCTTCGTGCCACGTTTCGTAAGGTAAAGACGCGAATAGACCAAGTTATGTCTCAAATTGCACAAAAACGTGAAAACCTCCTCTATGGAGAGAGTTGAGCAATTCCAAAGCATCAATGTGGACCGTTGTACTCTATTTAGTGCTCTTAAAAGATCTAACTTGCTAGTTGAGTCCTTCGTGCCACGTTTCGTAAGGTAAAGACGCGAAATAGACCAAGTTATGTCTCAAATTACATAAAAACGTGAAAAGCTCCTCTATGGAGAGAGTTGAGCAATTCCAAAGCATCAATGTGGACCGTTGTACTCTATTTAGTGCTCTTAAAAGTCTAACTTGCTAGTTGAGCCTTCGTGCCACGTTTCGTAAGGTAAAGACTGCGAATTGACCAAGTTATGTCTCAAATTGCACAAAAACGTGAAAAGCTCCTCTATGGAGAGAGTTGAGCAATTCCAAAGCATCAATGTGGACCGTTGTACTCTATCTAGTGCTCTTAAAAGTCTAACTTGCTAGTTGAGCCTTCGTCCCACGTTTCGTAAGGTAAAGACGCGAATAGACCAAGTTATGTCTCAAATTGCATAAAAACGTGAAAAGCTCCTCTATGGAGAGAGTTGAGCAATTCCAAAGCATCAATGGGGACCGCTGTACTCTATCTAGTGCTCTTAAAAGTCTAACTTGCTAGTTGAGCCTTCGTGCCACGTTTCGTAAGGTAAAGACGCGAATAGACCAAGTTATGTCTCAAATTGCATAAAAACGTGAAAAGCTCCTCTATGGAGAGAGTTGAGCAATTCCAAAGCATCAATGTGGACCGTTGTACTCTATTTAGTGCTCTTAAAAGTCTAACTTGCTAGTTGAGCCTTCGTGCCACGTTTCGTAAGGTAAAGACGCGAATAGACCAAGTTATGTCTCAAATTGCACAAAAACGTGAAAAGCTCCTCTATGGAGAGAGTTGAGCAATTCCAAAGCATCAATGTGGACCGTTGTACTCTATTTAGTGCTCTTAAAAGTCTAAGTTTCTAGTTGAGCCTTCGTGCCACGTTTCGTAAGGTAAATATGCGAATAGACCAAGTTATGTTTCGAAATTGCACAAAAACGTGAAAAGCTCCTCTATGGAGAGAGTTGAGCAATTCCAAAGCATCAATGTGGACCGTTGTACTCTATTTAGTGCTCTTAAATATCTAACTTGCTAGTTGAGCCTTCGTGCCACGTTTCGTAAGGTAAAGACGCGAATAGACCAAGTTATGTCTCAAATTGCACAAAAACGTGAAAAGCTCCTCTATGGAGAGAGTTGAGCAATTCCAAAGCATCAATGTGGGACCGTTGTACTCTATTTAGTGCTCTTAAAAGTCTAACTTGCTAGTTGAGCCTTCGTGCCACGTTTCGTAAGGTAAAGACGCGAATAGACCAAGTTATGTTTCGAAATTGCACAAAAACGTGAAAAGCTCCTCTATGGAGAGAGTTGAGCAATTCCAAAGCATCAATGTGGACCTTTGTACTCTATTTAGTGCTCTTAAAAGTCTAACTTTCTAGTTGAGCCTTCGTGCCACGTTTCGTAAAGTAAAGACGCCAATAGACCAAGTTATGTCTCAAATTGCACAAAAGCGTGAAAAGCTCCTCTATGGAGAGAGTTGAGCAATTCCAAAGCTTCAATGTGGACCGTTGTACTCTCTTTGCTGCTCTTAAAAGTCTAACTTGCTAGTTGAGCTTTCGTACCACGTTTCGTAAGGTAAAGACGCGAATAGACCAAGTTATGTTTCAAATTGCACAAACACGTGAAAAGCTCCTCTATGGAGAGAGTTGAGCAATTCCAAAGCATCAATGTAGGACCATTGTACTCTATCTAGTGCTCTTAAAAGTCTAACTTGCTAGTTGAGCCTTCGTCCCACGTTTCGTAAGGTAAAGACGCGAATAGACCAAGTTATGTCTCAAATTGCATAAAAACGTGAAAAGCTCCTCTATGGAGAGAGTTGAGCAATTCCAAAGCATCAATGTGGACCGCTTGTACTCTATTTAGTGCTCTTAAAAGTCTAACTTGCTAGTTGAGCCTTCGTGCCACGTTTCGTAAGGTAAAGACGCGAATAGACCAAGTTATGTCTCAAATTGCATAAAAACGTGAAAAGCTCCTCTATGGAGAGAGTTGAGCAATTCCAAAGCATCAATGTGGACCGTTGTACTCTATTTAGTGCTCTTAAAAGTCTAACTTGCTAGTTGAGCCTTCGTGCCACTTTTCGTAAGGTAAAGACGCGAATAGACCAAGTTATGTCTCAAATTGCACAAAAACGTGAAAAGCTCCTCTATGGAGAGAGTTGAGCAATTCCAAAGCATCAATGTGGACCGTTGTACTCTATTTAGTGCTCTTAAAAGTCTAACTTGCTAGTTGAGCCTTCGTGCCACGTTTCGTAAGGTAAAGACGCGAATAGACCAAGTTATGTCTCAAATTGCACAAAAACGTGAAAAGCTCCTCTATGGAGAGAGTTGAGCAATTCCAAAGCATCAATGTGGACCGTTGTACTCTATTTAGTGCTCTTAAAAGTCTAACTTGCTAGTTGAGCCTTCGTGCCACGTTTCGTAAGGTAAAGACGCGAATAGACCAAGTTATGTCTCAAATTGCACAAAAACGTGAAAAGCTCCTCTATGGAGAGAGTTGAGCAATTCCAAAGCATCAATGTGGGACCGTTGTACTCTATTTAGTGCTCTTAAAAGTCTAACTTGCTAGTTGAGCCTTCGTGCCACGTTTCGTAAGGTAAAGACGCGAATAGACCAAGTTATGTCTCAAATTGCACAAAAACGTGAAAAGCTCCTCTATGGAGAGAGTTGAGCAATTCCAAAGCATCAATGTGGACCGTTGTATACTATTTAGTGCTCTTAAAAGTCTAACTTGCTAGTTGAGCCTTCGTGCCACGTTTCGTAAGGTAAAGACGCGAATAGACCAAGTTATGTCTCAAATTGCACAAAAAGCGTGAAAAGCTCCTCTATGGAGAGAGTTGAGCAATTCCAAAGCATCAATGTGGACCGTTGTACTCTATTTAGTGCTCTTAAAAGTCTAACTTGCTAGTTGAGCATTCGTGCCACGTTTCGTAAGGTAAAGACGCGAATTAGACCAAGTTATGTCTCAAATTGCACAAAAACGTGAAAAGCTCCTCTATGGAGAGAGTTGAGCAATTCCAAAGCATCAATGTAGGACCATTGTACTCTATCTAGTGCTCTTAAAAGTCTAACTTGCTAGTTGAGCCTTCGTCCCACGTTTCGTAAGGTAAAGACGCGAATAGACCAAGTTATGTCTCAAATTGCATAAAAACGTGAAAAGCTCCTCTATGGAGAGAGTTGAGCAATTCCAAAGCATCAATGGGGACCGCTTGTACTCTATCTAGTGCTCTTAAAAGTCTAACTTGCTAGTTGAGCCTTCGTGCCACGTTTCGTAAGGTAAAGACGCGAATAGACCAAGTTATGTCTCAAATTGCATAAAAACGTGAAAAGCTCCTCTATGGAGAGAGTTGAGCAATTCCAAAGCATCAATGTGGACCGTTGTACTCTATTTAGTGCTCTTAAAAGTCTAACTTGCTAGTTGAGCCTTCGTGCCACGTTTCGTAAGGTAAAGACGCGAATAGACCAAGTTATGTCTCAAATTGCACAAAAACGTGAAAAGCTCCTCTATGGAGAGAGTTGAGCAATTCCAAAGCATCAATGTGGACCGTTGTACTCTATTTAGTGCTCTTAAAAGTCTAACTTGCTAGTTGAGCCTTCGTGCCACGTTTCGTAAGGTAAAGACGCGAATAGACCAAGTTATGTCTTCAAATTGCACAAAAACGTGAAAAGCTCCTCTATGGAGAGATTTGAGCAATTCCAAAGCATCAATGTGGGACCGTTGTACTCTATTTAGTGCTCTTAAAAGTCTAACTTGCTAGTTGAGCCTTCGTGCCACGTTTCGTAAGGTAAAGACGCGAATAGACCAAGTTATGTCTCAAATTGCACAAAAGCATGAAAAGCTCCTCTATGGAGAGAGTTGAGCAATTCCAAAGCATCAATGTGGACCGTTGTACTCTATTTAGTGCTCTTAAAAGTCTAACTTGCTAGTTGAGCATTCGTGCCACGTTTCGTAAGGTAAAGACGCGAATTGACCAAGTTATGTCTCAAATTGCACAAAAACGTGAAAAGCTCCTCTATGGAGAGAGTTGAGCAATTCCAAAGCATCAATGTAGACCATTGTACTCTATCTAGTGCTCTTAAAAGTCTAACATGCTAGTTGAGCCTTCGTCCCACGTTTCGTAAGGTAAAGACGCGAATAGACCAAGTTATGTCTCAAATTGCATAAAAACGTGAAAAGCTCCTCTATGGAGAGAGTTGAGCAACTCCAAAGCATCAATGGGGACCGCTGTACTCTATATAGTGCTCTTAAAAGTCTAACTTGCTAGTTGAGCCTTCGTGCCACGTTTCGTAAGGTAAAGACGCGAATAGACCAAGTTATGTCTCGAAATTGCACAAAAACGTGAAAAGCTCCTCTATGGAGAGAGTTGAGCAATTCCAAAGCATCAATGTGGACCGTTGTACTCTATTTAGTGCTCTTAAAAGTCTAACTTGCTAGTTGAGCCTTCGTGCCACGTTTCGTAAGGTAAAGACGCGAATAGACCAAGTTACGTCTCAAATTGCACAAAAACGTGAAAAGCTCCTCTATGGAGAGAGTTGAGCAATTCCAAAGCATCAATGTGGACCGTTGTACTCTATTTAGTGCTCTTAAAAGACTAACTTGCTAGTTGAGCCTTCGTGCCACGTTTCGTAAGGTAAAGACGCGAATAGACCAAGTTATGTCTCAAATTGCACAAAAACGTGAAAAGCTCCTCTATGGAGAGAGTTGAGCAATTCCAAAGCATCAATGTGGGACCGTTGTACTCTATTTAGTGCTCTTAAAAGTCTAACTTGCTAGTTGAGCCTTCGTGCCACGTTTCGTAAGGTAAAGACGCGAATAGACCAAGTTATGTCTCAAATTGCACAAAAACGTGAAAAAGCTCCTCTATGGAGAGAGTTGAGCAATTCCAAAGCATCAATGTGGACCGTTGTACTCTATTTAGTGCTCTTAAAAGTCTAACTTGCTAGTTGAGCCTTCGTGCCACGTTTCGTAAGGTAAAGACGCGAATAGACCAAGTTATGTCTCAAATTGCACAAAAACGTGAAAAGCTCCTCTATGGAGAGAGTTGAGCAATTCCAAAGCATCAATGTGGGACCGTTGTACTCTATTTAGTGCTCTTAAAAGTCTAACTTGCTAGTTGAGCCTTCGTGCCACGTTTCGTAAGGTAAAGACGCGAATAGACCAAGTTATGTCTCAAATTGCACAAAAACGTGAAAAAGCTCCTCTATGGAGAGAGTTGAGCAATTCCAAAGCATCAATGTGGACCGTTGTACTCTATTTAGTGCTCTTAAAAGTCTAACTTGCTAGTTGAGCCTTCGTGCCACGTTTCGTAAGGTAAAGACGCGAATAGACCAAGTTATGTCTCAAATTGCACAAAAACGTGAAAAGCTCCTCTATGGAGAGAGTTGAGCAATTCCAAAGCATCAATGTGGACCGTTGTACTCTATTTAGTGCTCTTAAAAGTCTAACTTGCTAGTTGAGCCTTCGTGCCACGTTTCGTAAGGTAAAGACGCGAATAGACCAAGTTATGTCTCAAATTGCACAAAAACGTGAAAAGCTCCTCTATGGAGAGAGTTGAGCAATTCCAAAGCATCAATGTGGACCGTTGTACTCTATTTAGTGCTCTTAAAAGTCTAACTTGCTAGTTGAGCCTTCGTGCCACGTTTCGTAAGGTAAAGACGCGAATAGACCAAGTTATGTCTCAAATTGCACAAAAACGTGAAAAGCTCCTCTATGGAGAGAGTTGAGCAATTCCAAAGCATCAATGTGGACCGTTGTACTCTATTTAGTGCTCTTAAAAGTCTAACTTGCTAGTTGAGCCTTCGTGCCACGTTTCGTAAGGTAAAGACGCGAATAGACCAAGTTATGTCTCAAATTGCACAAAAACGTGAAAAGCTCCTCTATGGAGAGAGTTGAGCAATTCCAAAGCATCAATGTGGACCGTTGTACTCTATTTAGTGCTCTTAAAAGTCTAACTTGCTAGTTGAGCCTTCGTGCCACGTTTCGTAAGGTAAAGACGCGAATAGACCAAGTTATGTCTCAAATTGCACAAAAACGTGAAAAGCTCCTCTATGGAGAGAGTTGAGCAATTCCAAAGCATCAATGTGGACCGTTGTACTCTATTTAGTGCTCTTAAAAGTCTAACTTGCTAGTTGAGCCTTCGTGCCACGTTTCGTAAGGTAAAGACGCGAATAGACCAAGTTATGTCTCAAATTGCACAAAAACGTGAAAAGCTCCTCTATGGAGAGAGTTGAGCAATTCCAAAGCATCAATGTGGACCGTTGTACTCTATTTAGTGCTCTTAAAAGTCTAACTTGCTAGTTGAGCCTTCGTGCCACGTTTCGTAAGGTAAAGACGCGAATAGACCAAGTTATGTCTCAAATTGCACAAAAACGTGAAAAGCTCCTCTATGGAGAGAGTTGAGCAATTCCAAAGCATCAATGTGGGACCGTTGTACTCTATTTAGTGCTCTTAAAAGTCTAACTTGCTAGTTGAGCCTTCGTGCCACGTTTCGTAAGGTAAAGACGCGAATAGACCAAGTTATGTCTCAAATTGCACAAAAACGTGAAAAGCTCCTCTATGGAGAGAGTTGAGCAATTCCAAAGCATCAATGTGGACCGTTGTACTCTATTTAGTGCTCTTAAAAGTCTAACTTGCTAGTTGAGCCTTCGTGCCACGTTTCGTAAGGTAAAGACGCGAATAGACCAAGTTATGTCTCAAATTGCACAAAAACGTGAAAAGCTCCTCTATGGAGAGAGTTGAGCAATTCCAAAGCATCAATGTGGACCGTTGTACTCTATTTAGTGCTCTTAAAAGTCTAACTTGCTAGTTGAGCCTTCGTGCCACGTTTCGTAAGGTAAAGACGCGAATAGACCAAGTTATGTCTCAAATTGCACAAAAACGTGAAAAGCTCCTCTATGGAGAGAGTTGAGCAATTCCAAAGCATCAATGTGGACCGTTGTACTCTATTTAGTGCTCTTAAAAGTCTAACTTGCTAGTTGAGCCTTCGTGCCACGTTTCGTAAGGTAAAGACGCGAATAGACCAAGTTATGTCTCAAATTGCACAAAAACGTGAAAAGCTCCTCTATGGAGAGAGTTGAGCAATTCCAAAGCATCAATGTGGACCGTTGTACTCTATTTAGTGCTCTTAAAAGTCTAACTTGCTAGTTGAGCCTTCGTGCCACGTTTCGTAAGGTAAAGACGCGAATAGACCAAGTTATGTCTCAAATTGCACAAAAACGTGAAAAGCTCCTCTATGGAGAGAGTTGAGCAATTCCAAAGCATCAATGTGGACCGTTGTACTCTATTTAGTGCTCTTAAAAGTCTAACTTGCTAGTTGAGCCTTCGTGCCACGTTTCGTAAGGTAAAGACGCGAATAGACCAAGTTATGTCTCAAATTGCACAAAAACGTGAAAAGCTCCTCTATGGAGAGAGTTGAGCAATTCCAAAGCATCAATGTGGACCGTTGTACTCTATTTAGTGCTCTTAAAAGTCTAACTTGCTAGTTGAGCCTTCGTGCCACGTTTCGTAAGGTAAAGACGCGAATAGACCAAGTTATGTCTCGAAATTGCACAAAAACGTGAAAAGCTCCTCTATGGAGAGAGTTGAGCAATTCCAAAGCATCAATGTGGACCGTTGTACTCTATTTAGTGCTCTTAAAAGTCTAACTTGCTAGTTGAGCCTTCGTGCCACGTTTCGTAAGGTAAAGACGCGAATAGACCAAGTTATGTCTCAAATTGCACAAAAACGTGAAAAGCTCCTCTATGGAGAGAGTTGAGCAATTCCAAAGCATCAATGTGGACCGTTGTACTCTATTTAGTGCTCTTAAAAGTCTAACTTGCTAGTTGAGCCTTCGTGCCACGTTTCGTAAGGTAAAGACGCGAATAGACCAAGTTATGTCTCAAATTGCACAAAAACGTGAAAAGCTCCTCTATGGAGAGAGTTGAGCAATTCCAAAGCATCAATGTGGACCGTTGTACTCTATTTAGTGCTCTTAAAAGTCTAACTTGCTAGTTGAGCCTTCGTGCCACGTTTCGTAAGGTAAAGACGCGAATAGACCAAGTTATGTCTCAAATTGCACAAAAACGTGAAAAGCTCCTCTATGGAGAGAGTTGAGCAATTCCAAAGCATCAATGTGGACCGTTGTACTCTATTTAGTGCTCTTAAAAGTCTAACTTGCTAGTTGAGCCTTCGTGCCACGTTTCGTAAGGTAAAGACGCGAATAGACCAAGTTATGTCTCAAATTGCACAAAAACGTGAAAAGCTCCTCTATGGAGAGAGTTGAGCAATTCCAAAGCATCAATGTGGACCGTTGTACTCTATTTAGTGCTCTTAAAAGTCTAACTTGCTAGTTGAGCCTTCGTGCCACGTTTCGTAAGGTAAAGACGCGAATAGACCAAGTTATGTCTCAAATTGCACAAAAACGTGAAAAGCTCCTCTATGGAGAGAGTTGAGCAATTCCAAAGCATCAATGTGGACCGTTGTACTCTATTTAGTGCTCTTAAAAGTCTAACTTGCTAGTTGAGCCTTCGTGCCACGTTTCGTAAGGTAAAGACGCGAATAGACCAAGTTATGTCTCAAATTGCACAAAAACGTGAAAAGCTCCTCTATGGAGAGAGTTGAGCAATTCCAAAGCATCAATGTGGACCGTTGTACTCTATTTAGTGCTCTTAAAAGTCTAACTTGCTAGTTGAGCCTTCGTGCCACGTTTCGTAAGGTAAAGACGCGAATAGACCAAGTTATGTCTCGAAATTGCACAAAAACGTGAAAAGCTCCTCTATGGAGAGAGTTGAGCAATTCCAAAGCATCAATGTGGACCGTTGTACTCTATTTAGTGCTCTTAAAAGTCTAACTTGCTAGTTGAGCCTTCGTGCCACGTTTCGTAAGGTAAAGACGCGAATAGACCAAGTTATGTCTCAAATTGCACAAAAACGTGAAAAGCTCCTCTATGGAGAGAGTTGAGCAATTCCAAAGCATCAATGTGGACCGTTGTACTCTATTTAGTGCTCTTAAAAGTCTAACTTGCTAGTTGAGCCTTCGTGCCACGTTTCGTAAGGTAAAGACGCGAATAGACCAAGTTATGTCTCAAATTGCACAAAAACGTGAAAAGCTCCTCTATGGAGAGAGTTGAGCAATTCCAAAGCATCAATGTGGACCGTTGTACTCTATTTAGTGCTCTTAAAAGTCTAACTTGCTAGTTGAGCCTTCGTGCCACGTTTCGTAAGGTAAAGACGCGAATAGACCAAGTTATGTCTCAAATTGCACAAAAACGTGAAAAGCTCCTCTATGGAGAGAGTTGAGCAATTCCAAAGCATCAATGTGGACCGTTGTACTCTATTTAGTGCTCTTAAAAGTCTAACTTGCTAGTTGAGCCTTCGTGCCACGTTTCGTAAGGTAAAGACGCGAATAGACCAAGTTATGTCTCAAATTGCACAAAAACGTGAAAAGCTCCTCTATGGAGAGAGTTGAGCAATTCCAAAGCATCAATGTGGACCGTTGTACTCTATTTAGTGCTCTTAAAAGTCTAACTTGCTAGTTGAGCCTTCGTGCCACGTTTCGTAAGGTAAAGACTGCGAATAGACCAAGTTATGTCTCGAATTGCACAAAAACGTGAAAAGCTCCTCTATGGAGAGAGTTGAGCAATTCCAAAGCATCAATGTGGACCGTTGTACTCTATTTAGTGCTCTTAAAAGTCTAACTTGCTAGTTGAGCCTTCGTGCCACGTTTCGTAAGGTAAAGACGCGAATAGACCAAGTTATGTCTCAAATTGCACAAAAACGTGAAAAGCTCCTCTATGGAGAGAGTTGAGCAATTCCAAAGCATCAATGTGGGACCGTTGTACTCTATTTAGTGCTCTTAAAAGTCTAACTTGCTAGTTGAGCCTTCGTGCCACGTTTCGTAAGGTAAAGACGCGAATAGACCAAGTTATGTCTCAAATTGCACAAAAACGTGAAAAGCTCCTCTATGGAGAGAGTTGAGCAATTCCAAAGCATCAATGTGGACCGTTGTACTCTATTTAGTGCTCTTAAAAGTCTAACTTGCTAGTTGAGCCTTCGTGCCACGTTTCGTAAGGTAAAGACGCGAATAGACCAAGTTATGTCTCAAATTGCACAAAAACGTGAAAAGCTCCTCTATGGAGAGAGTTGAGCAATTCCAAAGCATCAATGTGGACCGTTGTACTCTATTTAGTGCTCTTAAAAGTCTAACTTGCTAGTTGAGCCTTCGTGCCACGTTTCGTAAGGTAAAGACGCGAATAGACCAAGTTATGTCTCAAATTGCACAAAAACGTGAAAAGCTCCTCTATGGAGAGAGTTGAGCAATTCCAAAGCATCAATGTGGACCGTTGTACTCTATTTAGTGCTCTTAAAAGTCTAACTTGCTAGTTGAGCCTTCGTGCCACGTTTCGTAAGGTAAAGACGCGAATAGACCAAGTTATGTCTCAAATTGCACAAAAACGTGAAAAGCTCCTCTATGGAGAGAGTTGAGCAATTCCAAAGCATCAATGTGGACCGTTGTACTCTATTTAGTGCTCTTAAAAGTCTAACTTGCTAGTTGAGCCTTCGTGCCACGTTTCGTAAGGTAAAGACGCGAATAGACCAAGTTATGTCTCAAATTGCACAAAAACGTGAAAAGCTCCTCTATGGAGAGAGTTGAGCAATTCCAAAGCATCAATGTGGACCGTTGTACTCTATTTAGTGCTCTTAAAAGTCTAACTTGCTAGTTGAGCCTTCGTGCCACGTTTCGTAAGGTAAAGACGCGAATAGACCAAGTTATGTCTCGAATTGCACAAAAACGTGAAAAGCTCCTCTATGGAGAGAGTTGAGCAATTCCAAAGCATCAATGTGGACCGTTGTACTCTATTTAGTGCTCTTAAAAGTCTAACTTGCTAGTTGAGCCTTCGTGCCACGTTTCGTAAGGTAAAGACGCGAATAGACCAAGTTATGTCTCAAATTGCACAAAAACGTGAAAAGCTCCTCTATGGAGAGAGTTGAGCAATTCCAAAGCATCAATGTGGACCGTTGTACTCTATTTAGTGCTCTTAAAAGTCTAACTTGCTAGTTGAGCCTTCGTGCCACGTTTCGTAAGGTAAAGACGCGAATAGACCAAGTTATGTCTCAAATTGCACAAAAACGTGAAAAGCTCCTCTATGGAGAGAGTTGAGCAATTCCAAAGCATCAATGTGGACCGTTGTACTCTATTTAGTGCTCTTAAAAGTCTAACTTGCTAGTTGAGCCTTCGTGCCACGTTTCGTAAGGTAAAGACGCGAATAGACCAAGTTATGTCTCAAATTGCACAAAAACGTGAAAAGCTCCTCTATGGAGAGAGTTGAGCAATTCCAAAGCATCAATGTGGACCGTTGTACTCTATTTAGTGCTCTTAAAAGTCTAACTTGCTAGTTGAGCCTTCGTGCCACGTTTCGTAAGGTAAAGACGCGAATAGACCAAGTTATGTCTCAAATTGCACAAAAACGTGAAAAAGCTCCTCTATGGAGAGAGTTGAGCAATTCCAAAGCATCAATGTGGACCGTTGTACTCTATTTAGTGCTCTTAAAAGTCTAACTTGCTAGTTGAGCCTTCGTGCCACGTTTCGTAAGGTAAAGACTGCGAATAGACCAAGTTATGTCTCGAATTGCACAAAAACGTGAAAAGCTCCTCTATGGAGAGAGTTGAGCAATTCCAAAGCATCAATGTGGACCGTTGTACTCTATTTAGTGCTCTTAAAAGTCTAACTTGCTAGTTGAGCCTTCGTGCCACGTTTCGTAAGGTAAAGACGCGAATAGACCAAGTTATGTCTCAAATTGCACAAAAACGTGAAAAGCTCCTCTATGGAGAGAGTTGAGCAATTCCAAAGCATCAATGTGGACCGTTGTACTCTATTTAGTGCTCTTAAAAGTCTAACTTGCTAGTTGAGCCTTCGTGCCACGTTTCGTAAGGTAAAGACGCGAATAGACCAAGTTATGTCTCAAATTGCACAAAAACGTGAAAAAGCTCCTCTATGGAGAGAGTTGAGCAATTCCAAAGCATCAATGTGGACCGTTGTACTCTATTTAGTGCTCTTAAAAGTCTAACTTGCTAGTTGAGCCTTCGTGCCACGTTTCGTAAGGTAAAGACGCGAATAGACCAAGTTATGTCTCAAATTGCACAAAAACGTGAAAAGCTCCTCTATGGAGAGAGTTGAGCAATTCCAAAGCATCAATGTGGACCGTTGTACTCTATTTAGTGCTCTTAAAAGTCTAACTTGCTAGTTGAGCCTTCGTGCCACGTTTCGTAAGGTAAAGACGCGAATAGACCAAGTTATGTCTCAAATTGCACAAAAACGTGAAAAGCTCCTCTATGGAGAGAGTTGAGCAATTCCAAAGCATCAATGTGGGACCGTTGTACTCTATTTAGTGCTCTTAAAAGTCTAACTTGCTAGTTGAGCCTTCGTGCCACGTTTCGTAAGGTAAAGACGCGAATAGACCAAGTTATGTCTCAAATTGCACAAAAACGTGAAAAGCTCCTCTATGGAGAGAGTTGAGCAATTCCAAAGCATCAATGTGGACCGTTGTACTCTATTTAGTGCTCTTAAAAGTCTAACTTGCTAGTTGAGCCTTCGTGCCACGTTTCGTAAGGTAAAGACGCGAATAGACCAAGTTATGTCTCAAATTGCACAAAAACGTGAAAAGCTCCTCTATGGAGAGAGTTGAGCAATTCCAAAGCATCAATGTGGACCGTTGTACTCTATTTAGTGCTCTTAAAAGTCTAACTTGCTAGTTGAGCCTTCGTGCCACGTTTCGTAAGGTAAAGACGCGAATAGACCAAGTTATGTCTCAAATTGCACAAAAACGTGAAAAGCTCCTCTATGGAGAGAGTTGAGCAATTCCAAAGCATCAATGTGGACCGTTGTACTCTATTTAGTGCTCTTAAAAGTCTAACTTGCTAGTTGAGCCTTCGTGCCACGTTTCGTAAGGTAAAGACGCGAATAGACCAAGTTATGTCTCAAATTGCACAAAAACGTGAAAAGCTCCTCTATGGAGAGAGTTGAGCAATTCCAAAGCATCAATGTGGACCGTTGTACTCTATTTAGTGCTCTTAAAAGTCTAACTTGCTAGTTGAGCCTTCGTGCCACGTTTCGTAAGGTAAAGACGCGAATAGACCAAGTTATGTCTCAAATTGCACAAAAACGTGAAAAGCTCCTCTATGGAGAGAGTTGAGCAATTCCAAAGCATCAATGTGGACCGTTGTACTCTATTTAGTGCTCTTAAAAGTCTAACTTGCTAGTTGAGCCTTCGTGCCACGTTTCGTAAGGTAAAGACGCGAATAGACCAAGTTATGTCTCAAATTGCACAAAAACGTGAAAAGCTCCTCTATGGAGAGAGTTGAGCAATTCCAAAGCATCAATGTGGACCGTTGTACTCTATTTAGTGCTCTTAAAAGTCTAACTTGCTAGTTGAGCCTTCGTGCCACGTTTCGTAAGGTAAAGACGCGAATAGACCAAGTTATGTCTCAAATTGCACAAAAACGTGAAAAGCTCCTCTATGGAGAGAGTTGAGCAATTCCAAAGCATCAATGTGGACCGTTGTACTCTATTTAGTGCTCTTAAAAGTCTAACTTGCTAGTTGAGCCTTCGTGCCACGTTTCGTAAGGTAAAGACGCGAATAGACCAAGTTATGTCTCAAATTGCACAAAAACGTGAAAAGCTCCTCTATGGAGAGAGTTGAGCAATTCCAAAGCATCAATGTGGACCGTTGTACTCTATTTAGTGCTCTTAAAAGTCTAACTTGCTAGTTGAGCCTTCGTGCCACGTTTCGTAAGGTAAAGACGCGAATAGACCAAGTTATGTCTCAAATTGCACAAAAACGTGAAAAGCTCCTCTATGGAGAGAGTTGAGCAATTCCAAAGCATCAATGTGGACCGTTGTACTCTATTTAGTGCTCTTAAAAGTCTAACTTGCTAGTTGAGCCTTCGTGCCACGTTTCGTAAGGTAAAGACGCGAATAGACCAAGTTATGTCTCAAATTGCACAAAAACGTGAAAAGCTCCTCTATGGAGAGAGTTGAGCAATTCCAAAGCATCAATGTGGACCGTTGTACTCTATTTAGTGCTCTTAAAAGTCTAACTTGCTAGTTGAGCCTTCGTGCCACGTTTCGTAAGGTAAAGACGCGAATAGACCAAGTTATGTCTCAAATTGCACAAAAACGTGAAAAGCTCCTCTATGGAGAGAGTTGAGCAATTCCAAAGCATCAATGTGGGACCGTTGTACTCTATTTAGTGCTCTTAAAAGTCTAACTTGCTAGTTGAGCCTTCGTGCCACGTTTCGTAAGGTAAAGACGCGAATAGACCAAGTTATGTCTCAAATTGCACAAAAACGTGAAAAGCTCCTCTATGGAGAGAGTTGAGCAATTCCAAAGCATCAATGTGGACCGTTGTACTCTATTTAGTGCTCTTAAAAGTCTAACTTGCTAGTTGAGCCTTCGTGCCACGTTTCGTAAGGTAAAGACGCGAATAGACCAAGTTATGTCTCAAATTGCACAAAAACGTGAAAAGCTCCTCTATGGAGAGAGTTGAGCAATTCCAAAGCATCAATGTGGACCGTTGTACTCTATTTAGTGCTCTTAAAAGTCTAACTTGCTAGTTGAGCCTTCGTGCCACGTTTCGTAAGGTAAAGACGCGAATAGACCAAGTTATGTCTCAAATTGCACAAAAACGTGAAAAGCTCCTCTATGGAGAGAGTTGAGCAATTCCAAAGCATCAATGTGGGACCGTTGTACTCTATTTAGTGCTCTTAAAAGTCTAACTTGCTAGTTGAGCCTTCGTGCCACGTTTCGTAAGGTAAAGACGCGAATAGACCAAGTTATGTCTCAAATTGCACAAAAACGTGAAAAGCTCCTCTATGGAGAGAGTTGAGCAATTCCAAAGCATCAATGTGGACCGTTGTACTCTATTTAGTGCTCTTAAAAGTCTAACTTGCTAGTTGAGCCTTCGTGCCACGTTTCGTAAGGTAAAGACGCGAATAGACCAAGTTATGTCTCGAAATTGCACAAAAACGTGAAAAGCTCCTCTATGGAGAGAGTTGAGCAATTCCAAAGCATCAATGTGGACCGTTGTACTCTATTTAGTGCTCTTAAAAGTCTAACTTGCTAGTTGAGCCTTCGTGCCACGTTTCGTAAGGTAAAGACGCGAATAGACCAAGTTATGTCTCAAATTGCACAAAAACGTGAAAAGCTCCTCTATGGAGAGAGTTGAGCAATTCCAAAGCATCAATGTGGACCGTTGTACTCTATTTAGTGCTCTTAAAAGTCTAACTTGCTAGTTGAGCCTTCGTGCCACGTTTCGTAAGGTAAAGACGCGAATAGACCAAGTTATGTCTCAAATTGCACAAAAACGTGAAAAGCTCCTCTATGGAGAGAGTTGAGCAATTCCAAAGCATCAATGTGGACCGTTGTACTCTATTTAGTGCTCTTAAAAGTCTAACTTGCTAGTTGAGCCTTCGTGCCACGTTTCGTAAGGTAAAGACGCGAATAGACCAAGTTATGTCTCAAATTGCACAAAAACGTGAAAAGCTCCTCTATGGAGAGAGTTGAGCAATTCCAAAGCATCAATGTGGACCGTTGTACTCTATTTAGTGCTCTTAAAAGTCTAACTTGCTAGTTGAGCCTTCGTGCCACGTTTCGTAAGGTAAAGACGCGAATAGACCAAGTTATGTCTCAAATTGCACAAAAACGTGAAAAGCTCCTCTATGGAGAGAGTTGAGCAATTCCAAAGCATCAATGTGGACCGTTGTACTCTATTTAGTGCTCTTAAAAGTCTAACTTGCTAGTTGAGCCTTCGTGCCACGTTTCGTAAGGTAAAGACGCGAATAGACCAAGTTATGTCTCAAATTGCACAAAAACGTGAAAAGCTCCTCTATGGAGAGAGTTGAGCAATTCCAAAGCATCAATGTGGACCGTTGTACTCTATTTAGTGCTCTTAAAAGTCTAACTTGCTAGTTGAGCCTTCGTGCCACGTTTCGTAAGGTAAAGACGCGAATAGACCAAGTTATGTCTCAAATTGCACAAAAACGTGAAAAGCTCCTCTATGGAGAGAGTTGAGCAATTCCAAAGCATCAATGTGGACCGTTGTACTCTATTTAGTGCTCTTAAAAGTCTAACT
Source organism: Tripterygium wilfordii (assembly GCF_013401445.1). NCBI lineage: Eukaryota > Viridiplantae > Streptophyta > Magnoliopsida > Celastrales > Celastraceae > Tripterygium > Tripterygium wilfordii. The sequence goes on along the minus strand of NW_024056282.1, from coordinate 51,460 downwards.
TGCTAGTTGAGCCTTCGTGCCACGTTTCGTAAGGTAAAGACGCGAATAGACCAAGTTATGTCTCAAATTGCACAAAAACGTGAAAAGCTCCTCTATGGAGAGAGTTGAGCAATTCCAAAGCATCAATGTGGACCGTTGTACTCTATTTAGTGCTCTTAAAAGTCTAACTTGCTAGTTGAGCCTTCGTGCCACGTTTCGTAAGGTAAAGACGCGAATAGACCAAGTTATGTCTCAAATTGCACAAAAACGTGAAAAGCTCCTCTATGGAGAGAGTTGAGCAATTCCAAAGCATCAATGTGGACCGTTGTACTCTATTTAGTGCTCTTAAAAGTCTAACTTGCTAGTTGAGCCTTCGTGCCACGTTTCGTAAGGTAAAGACGCGAATAGACCAAGTTATGTCTCGAATTGCACAAAAACGTGAAAAGCTCCTCTATGGAGAGAGTTGAGCAATTCCAAAGCATCAATGTGGACCGTTGTACTCTATTTAGTGCTCTTAAAAGTCTAACTTGCTAGTTGAGCCTTCGTGCCACGTTTCGTAAGGTAAAGACGCGAATAGACCAAGTTATGTCTCGAATTGCACAAAAACGTGAAAAGCTCCTCTATGGAGAGAGTTGAGCAATTCCAAAGCATCAATGTGGACCGTTGTACTCTATTTAGTGCTCTTAAAAGTCTAACTTGCTAGTTGAGCCTTCGTGCCACGTTTCGTAAGGTAAAGACGCGAATAGACCAAGTTATGTCTCAAATTGCACAAAAACGTGAAAAGCTCCTCTATGGAGAGAGTTGAGCAATTCCAAAGCATCAATGTGGACCGTTGTACTCTATTTAGTGCTCTTAAAAGTCTAACTTGCTAGTTGAGCCTTCGTGCCACGTTTCGTAAGGTAAAGACGCGAATAGACCAAGTTATGTCTCAAATTGCACAAAAACGTGAAAAGCTCCTCTATGGAGAGAGTTGAGCAATTCCAAAGCATCAATGTGGACCGTTGTACTCTATTTAGTGCTCTTAAAAGTCTAACTTGCTAGTTGAGCCTTCGTGCCACGTTTCGTAAGGTAAAGACGCGAATAGACCAAGTTATGTCTCGAATTGCACAAAAACGTGAAAAGCTCCTCTATGGAGAGAGTTGAGCAATTCCAAAGCATCAATGTGGACCGTTGTACTCTATTTAGTGCTCTTAAAAGTCTAACTTGCTAGTTGAGCCTTCGTGCCACGTTTCGTAAGGTAAAGACGCGAATAGACCAAGTTATGTCTCGAATTGCACAAAAACGTGAAAAGCTCCTCTATGGAGAGAGTTGAGCAATTCCAAAGCATCAATGTGGACCGTTGTACTCTATTTAGTGCTCTTAAAAGTCTAACTTGCTAGTTGAGCCTTCGTGCCACGTTTCGTAAGGTAAAGACGCGAATAGACCAAGTTATGTCTCAAATTGCACAAAAACGTGAAAAGCTCCTCTATGGAGAGAGTTGAGCAATTCCAAAGCATCAATGTGGACCGTTGTACTCTATTTAGTGCTCTTAAAAGTCTAACTTGCTAGTTGAGCCTTCGTGCCACGTTTCGTAAGGTAAAGACGCGAATAGACCAAGTTATGTCTCAAATTGCACAAAAACGTGAAAAGCTCCTCTATGGAGAGAGTTGAGCAATTCCAAAGCATCAATGTGGACCGTTGTACTCTATTTAGTGCTCTTAAAAGTCTAACTTGCTAGTTGAGCCTTCGTGCCACGTTTCGTAAGGTAAAGACGCGAATAGACCAAGTTATGTCTCAAATTGCACAAAAACGTGAAAAGCTCCTCTATGGAGAGAGTTGAGCAATTCCAAAGCATCAATGTGGACCGTTGTACTCTATTTAGTGCTCTTAAAAGTCTAACTTGCTAGTTGAGCCTTCGTGCCACGTTTCGTAAGGTAAAGACGCGAATAGACCAAGTTATGTCTCAAATTGCATAAAAACGTGAAAAGCTCCTCTATGGAGAGAGTTGAGCAATTCCAAAGCATCAATGTGGACCGTTGTACTCTATTTAGTGCTCTTAAAAGTCTAACTTGCTAGTTGAGCCTTCGTGCCACGTTTCGTAAGGTAAAGACGCGAATAGACCAAGTTATGTCTCAAATTGCACAAAAACGTGAAAAGCTCCTCTATGGAGAGAGTTGAGCAATTCCAAAGCATCAATGTGGACCGTTGTACTCTATTTAGTGCTCTTAAAAGTCTAACTTGCTAGTTGAGCCTTCGTGCCACGTTTCGTAAGGTAAAGACGCGAATAGACCAAGTTATGTCTCAAATTGCACAAAAACGTGAAAAGCTCCTCTATGGAGAGAGTTGAGCAATTCCAAAGCATCAATGTGGACCGTTGTACTCTATTTAGTGCTCTTAAAAGTCTAACTTGCTAGTTGAGCCTTCGTGCCACGTTTCGTAAGGTAAAGACGCGAATAGACCAAGTTATGTCTCAAATTGCACAAAAACGTGAAAAGCTCCTCTATGGAGAGAGTTGAGCAATTCCAAAGCATCAATGTGGACCGTTGTACTCTATTTAGTGCTCTTAAAAGTCTAACTTGCTAGTTGAGCCTTCGTGCCACGTTTCGTAAGGTAAAGACGCGAATAGACCAAGTTATGTCTCGAAATTGCACAAAAACGTGAAAAGCTCCTCTATGGAGAGAGTTGAGCAATTCCAAAGCATCAATGTGGACCGTTGTACTCTATTTAGTGCTCTTAAAAGTCTAACTTGCTAGTTGAGCCTTCGTGCCACGTTTCGTAAGGTAAAGACGCGAATAGACCAAGTTATGTCTCAAATTGCACAAAAACGTGAAAAGCTCCTCTATGGAGAGAGTTGAGCAATTCCAAAGCATCAATGTGGACCGTTGTACTCTATTTAGTGCTCTTAAAAGTCTAACTTGCTAGTTGAGCCTTCGTGCCACGTTTCGTAAGGTAAAGACGCGAATAGACCAAGTTATGTCTCAAATTGCACAAAAACGTGAAAAGCTCCTCTATGGAGAGAGTTGAGCAATTCCAAAGCATCAATGTGGACCGTTGTACTCTATTTAGTGCTCTTAAAAGTCTAACTTGCTAGTTGAGCCTTCGTGCCACGTTTCGTAAGGTAAAGACGCGAATAGACCAAGTTATGTCTCAAATTGCACAAAAACGTGAAAAGCTCCTCTATGGAGAGAGTTGAGCAATTCCAAAGCATCAATGTGGACCGTTGTACTCTATTTAGTGCTCTTAAAAGTCTAACTTGCTAGTTGAGCCTTCGTGCCACGTTTCGTAAGGTAAAGACGCGAATAGACCAAGTTATGTCTCAAATTGCACAAAAACGTGAAAAGCTCCTCTATGGAGAGAGTTGAGCAATTCCAAAGCATCAATGTGGACCGTTGTACTCTATTTAGTGCTCTTAAAAGTCTAACTTGCTAGTTGAGCCTTCGTGCCACGTTTCGTAAGGTAAAGACGCGAATAGACCAAGTTATGTCTCAAATTGCACAAAAACGTGAAAAGCTCCTCTATGGAGAGAGTTGAGCAATTCCAAAGCATCAATGTGGACCGTTGTACTCTATTTAGTGCTCTTAAAAGTCTAACTTGCTAGTTGAGCCTTCGTGCCACGTTTCGTAAGGTAAAGACGCGAATAGACCAAGTTATGTCTCAAATTGCACAAAAACGTGAAAAGCTCCTCTATGGAGAGAGTTGAGCAATTCCAAAGCATCAATGTGGACCGTTGTACTCTATTTAGTGCTCTTAAAAGTCTAACTTGCTAGTTGAGCCTTCGTGCCACGTTTCGTAAGGTAAAGACGCGAATAGACCAAGTTATGTCTCAAATTGCACAAAAACGTGAAAAGCTCCTCTATGGAGAGAGTTGAGCAATTCCAAAGCATCAATGTGGACCGTTGTACTCTATTTAGTGCTCTTAAAAGTCTAACTTGCTAGTTGAGCCTTCGTGCCACGTTTCGTAAGGTAAAGACGCGAATAGACCAAGTTATGTCTCAAATTGCACAAAAACGTGAAAAGCTCCTCTATGGAGAGAGTTGAGCAATTCCAAAGCATCAATGTGGACCGTTGTACTCTATTTAGTGCTCTTAAAAGTCTAACTTGCTAGTTGAGCCTTCGTGCCACGTTTCGTAAGGTAAAGACGCGAATAGACCAAGTTATGTCTCAAATTGCACAAAAACGTGAAAAGCTCCTCTATGGAGAGAGTTGAGCAATTCCAAAGCATCAATGTGGACCGTTGTACTCTATTTAGTGCTCTTAAAAGTCTAACTTGCTAGTTGAGCCTTCGTGCCACGTTTCGTAAGGTAAAGACGCGAATAGACCAAGTTATGTCTCAAATTGCACAAAAACGTGAAAAGCTCCTCTATGGAGAGAGTTGAGCAATTCCAAAGCATCAATGTGGACCGTTGTACTCTATTTAGTGCTCTTAAAAGTCTAACTTGCTAGTTGAGCCTTCGTGCCACGTTTCGTAAGGTAAAGACGCGAATAGACCAAGTTATGTCTCGAAATTGCACAAAAACGTGAAAAGCTCCTCTATGGAGAGAGTTGAGCAATTCCAAAGCATCAATGTGGACCGTTGTACTCTATTTAGTGCTCTTAAAAGTCTAACTTGCTAGTTGAGCCTTCGTGCCACGTTTCGTAAGGTAAAGACGCGAATAGACCAAGTTATGTCTCAAATTGCACAAAAACGTGAAAAGCTCCTCTATGGAGAGAGTTGAGCAATTCCAAAGCATCAATGTGGACCGTTGTACTCTATTTAGTGCTCTTAAAAGTCTAACTTGCTAGTTGAGCCTTCGTGCCACGTTTCGTAAGGTAAAGACGCGAATAGACCAAGTTATGTCTCGAAATTGCACAAAAACGTGAAAAGCTCCTCTATGGAGAGAGTTGAGCAATTCCAAAGCATCAATGTGGACCGTTGTACTCTATTTAGTGCTCTTAAAAGTCTAACTTGCTAGTTGAGCCTTCGTGCCACGTTTCGTAAGGTAAAGACGCGAATAGACCAAGTTATGTCTCGAATTGCACAAAAACGTGAAAAGCTCCTCTATGGAGAGAGTTGAGCAATTCCAAAGCATCAATGTGGACCGTTGTACTCTATTTAGTGCTCTTAAAAGTCTAACTTGCTAGTTGAGCCTTCGTGCCACGTTTCGTAAGGTAAAGACGCGAATAGACCAAGTTATGTTCTCAAATTGCACAAAAACGTGAAAAGCTCCTCTATGGAGAGAGTTGAGCAATTCCAAAGCATCAATATGTGGGACCGTTGTACTCTATTTAGTGCTCTTAAAAGTCTAACTTGCTAGTTGAGCCTTCGTGCCACGTTTCGTAAGGTAAAGACGCGAATAGACCAAGTTATGTCTCAAATTGCACAAAACGTGAAAAGCTCCTCTATGGAGAGAGTTGAGCAATTCCAAAGCATCAATGTGGACCGTTGTACTCTATTTAGTGCTCTTAAAAGTCTAACTTGCTAGTTGAGCCTTCGTGCCACGTTTCGTAAGGTAAAGACGCGAATAGACCAAGTTATGTCTCGAATTGCACAAAAACGTGAAAAGCTCCTCTATGGAGAGAGTTGAGCAATTCCAAAGCATCAATGTGGACCGTTGTACTCTATTTAGTGCTCTTAAAAGTCTAACTTGCTAGTTGAGCCTTCGTGCCACGTTTCGTAAGGTAAAGACGCGAATAGACCAAGTTATGTCTCGAATTGCACAAAAACGTGAAAAGCTCCTCTATGGAGAGAGTTGAGCAATTCCAAAGCATCAATGTGGACCGTTGTACTCTATTTAGTGCTCTTAAAAGTCTAACTTGCTAGTTGAGCCTTCGTGCCACGTTTCGTAAGGTAAAGACGCGAATAGACCAAGTTATGTCTCAAATTGCACAAAAACGTGAAAAGCTCCTCTATGGAGAGAGTTGAGCAATTCCAAAGCATCAATGTGGGACCGTTGTACTCTATTTAGTGCTCTTAAAAGTCTAACTTGCTAGTTGAGCCTTCGTGCCACGTTTCGTAAGGTAAAGACGCGAATAGACCAAGTTATGTCTCAAATTGCACAAAAACGTGAAAAGCTCCTCTATGGAGAGAGTTGAGCAATTCCAAAGCATCAATGTGGACCGTTGTACTCTATTTAGTGCTCTTAAAAGTCTAACTTGCTAGTTGAGCCTTCGTGCCACGTTTCGTAAGGTAAAGACGCGAATAGACCAAGTTATGTCTCAAATTGCACAAAAACGTGAAAAGCTCCTCTATGGAGAGAGTTGAGCAATTCCAAAGCATCAATGTGGACCGTTGTACTCTATTTAGTGCTCTTAAAAGTCTAACTTGCTAGTTGAGCCTTCGTGCCACGTTTCGTAAGGTAAAGACGCGAATAGACCAAGTTATGTCTCAAATTGCACAAAAACGTGAAAAGCTCCTCTATGGAGAGAGTTGAGCAATTCCAAAGCATCAATGTGGACCGTTGTACTCTATTTAGTGCTCTTAAAAGTCTAACTTGCTAGTTGAGCCTTCGTGCCACGTTTCGTAAGGTAAAGACGCGAATAGACCAAGTTATGTCTCAAATTGCACAAAAACGTGAAAAGCTCCTCTATGGAGAGAGTTGAGCAATTCCAAAGCATCAATGTGGACCGTTGTACTCTATTTAGTGCTCTTAAAAGTACTAACTTGCTAGTTGAGCCTTCGTGCCACGTTTCGTAAGGGTAAAGACGCGAAATAGACCAAGTTATGTCTCAAATTGCACAAAAACGTGAAAAGCTCCTCTATGGAGAGAGTTGAGCAATTCCAAAGCATCAATGTGGACCGTTGTACTCTATTTAGTGCTCTTAAAAGTCTAACTTGCTAGTTGAGCCTTCGTGCCACGTTTCGTAAGGTAAAGACGCGAATAGACCAAGTTATGTCTCAAATTGCATAAAAACGTGAAAAGCTCCTCTATGGAGAGAGTTGAGCAATTCCAAAGCATCAATAGTGGACCGTTGTACTCTATTTAGTGCTCTTAAAAGTCTAACTTGCTAGTTGAGCCTTCGTGCCACGTTTCGTAAGGTAAAGACGCGAATAGACCAAGTTATGTTCTGAAATTGCACAAAAACGTGAAAAGCTCCTCTATGGAGAGAGTTGAGCAATTCCAAAGCATCAATGTGGACCGTTGTACTCTATTTAGTGCTCTTAATAGTCTAACTTGCTAGTTGAGCCTTCGTGCCACGTTTCGTAAGGTAAAGACGCGAATAGACCAAGTTATGTCTCGAATTGCAGAAAAACGTGAAAAGCTCCTCTATGGTGAGAGTTGAGCAATTCCAAAGCATCAATGTGGACCGTTGTACTCTATTTAGTGCTCTTAAAAGTCTAACTTGCTAGTTGAGCCTTCGTGCCACGTTTCGTAAGGTAAAGACGCGAATAGACCAAGTTATGTCTCAAATTGCACAAAAACGTGAAAAGCTCCTCTATGGAGAGAGTTGAGCAATTCCAAAGCATCAATGTGGACCACTGTACTCTATTTAGTGCTCTTAAAAGTCTAACTTGCTAGTTGAGCCTTCGTGCCACGTTTCGTAAGGGTAAAGACGCGAATAGACCAAGTTATGTCTCAAATTACATAAAAACGTGAAAAGCTCCTCTATGGAGAGAGTTGAGCAATTCCAAAGCATCAATGTGGACCGTTGTACTCTATTTAGTGCTCTTAAAAGTCTAACTTGCTAGTTGAGCCTTCGTGCCACGTTTCGTAAGGTAAAGACGCGAATAGACCAAGTTATGTCTCAAATTGCACAAAAACGTGAAAAGCTCCTCTATGGAGAGAGTTGAGCAATTCCAAAGCATCAATGTGGACCGTTGTACTCTATTTAGTGCTCTTAAAAGACTAACTTGCTAGTTGAGCCTTCGTGCCACGTTTCGTAAGGTAAAGACGCGAATAGACCAAGTTATGTCTCAAATTGCAGCAAAAACGTGAAAAGCTCCTCTATGGAGAGAGTTGAGCAATTCCAAAGCATCAATGTAGACCATTGTACTCTATCTAGTGCTCTTAAAAGTCTAACATGCTAGTTGAGCCTTCGTCCCACGTTTCGTAAGGTAAAGACGCGAATAGACCAAGTTATGTCTCAAATTGTATAAAAACGTGAAAAGCTCCTCTATGGAGAGAGTTGAGCAACTCCAAAGCATCAATGGGGACCGCTGTACTCTATCTAGTGCTCTTAAAAGTTTAACTTGCTAGTTGAGCCTTCGTGCCACGTTTCGTAAGGTAAAGACGCGAATAGACCAAGTTACGTCTCAAATTGCACAAAAACGTGAAAAGCTCCTCTATGGAGAGAGTTGAGCAATTCCAAAGCATCAATGTGGACCGTTGTACTCTATTTAGTGCTCTTAAAAGACTAACTTGCTAGTTGAGCCTTCGTGCCACGTTTCGTAAGGGTAAAGACGCGAATAGACCAAGTTACGTCTCAAATTGCACAAAAACGTGAAAAGCTCCTCTATGGAGAGAGTTGAGCAATTCCAAAGCATCAATGTTTACAGTTGTACTCTATTTAGTGCTCTTAAAAGACTAACTTGCTAGTTGAGCCTTCGTGCCACGTTTCGTAGGGTAAAGACGCGAAAAGACCAAGTTACGTCTCAAATTGCACAAAAACGTGAAAAGCTCCTCTATGGAGAGAGTTGAGCAATTCCAAAGCATCAATGTGGACCGTTGTACTCTATTTAGTGCTCTTAAAACTCTAACTTGCTAGTTGAGCCTTCGTGCCACGTTTCGTAAGGTAAAGACGCGAATAGACCAAGTTATGTCTCAAATTGCATAAAAACGTGAAAAGCTCCTCTATGGAGAGAGTTGAGCAATTCCAAAGCATCAATGTGGACCGTTGTACTCTATTTAGTGCTCTTAAAAGTCTAACTTGCTAGTTGAGCCTTCGTGCCACGTTTCGTAAGGTAAAGACGCGAATAGACCAAGTTATGTCTCGAAATTGCACAAAAACGTGAAAAGCTCCTCTATGGAGAGAGTTGAGCAATTCCAAAGCATCAATGTGGACCGTTGTACTCTATTTAGTGCTCTTAAAAGTCTAACTTGCTAGTTGAGCCTTCGTGCCACGTTTCATAAGGTAAAGACGCGAATAGACCAAGTTATGTCTCAAATTACACAAAAACGTGAAACGCTCCTCTATGGAGAGAGTTGAGCAATTCGAAAGCATCAATGTGGACCGTTGTACTCTATTTAGTGCTCTTAAAAGTCTAACTTGCTAGTTGAGCCTTCGTGCCACGTTTCGTAAGGTAAAGACGCGAATAGACCAAGTTATGTCTCAAATTGCACAAAAACGTGAAAAGCTCCTCTATGGAGAGAGTTAAGCAATCCCAAAGCATCGATGTGGACCGTTGTACTCTATTTATTGCTCTTAAAAGTCTAACTTGCTAGTTGAGCCTTCGTGCCACGTTTCGTAAGGTAAAGACGCGAATAGACCAAGTTATGTCTCAAATTGCACATAAAAACGTGAAAAGCTCCTCTATGGAGAGAGTTGAGCAATTCCAAAGCATCAATGTGGACCGTTGTACTCTATTTAGTGCTCTTAAAAGTCTAACTTGCTAGTTGAGCCTTCGTGCCACGTTTCGTAAGGTAAAGACGCGAATAGACCAAGTTATGTCTCAAATTGCACAAAAGCGTGAAAAGCTCCTCTATGGAGAGAGTTGAGCAATTCCAAAGCATCAATGTGGACCGTTGTACTCTATTTAGTGCTCTTAAAAGTCTAACTTGCTAGTTGAGCATTCGTGCCACGTTTCGTAAGGTAAAGACGCGAATAGACCAAGTTATGTCTCAAATTGCACAAAAACGTGAAAAGCTCCTCTATGGAGAGAGTTGAGCAATTCCAAAGCATCAATGTGGACCACTGTACTCTATTTAGTGCTCTTAAAAGTCTAACATTGCTAGTTGAGCCTTCGTGCCACGTTTCGTAAGGTAAAGACGCGAATAGACCAAGTTATGTCTCAAATTGCATAAAAACGTGAAAAGCTCCTCTATGGAGAGAGTTGAGCAATTCCAAAGCATCAATGTGGACCGCTTGTACTCTATCTAGTGCTCTTAAAAGTCTAACTTGCTAGTTGAGCCTTCGTGCCACGTTTCGTAAGGTAAAGACGCGAATAGACCAAGTTATGTCTCAAATTGCACAAAAACGTGAAAAGCTCCTCTATGGAGAGAGTTGAGCAATTCCAAAGCATCAATGTGGACCGTTGTACTCTATTTAGTGCTCTTAAAAGACTAACTTGCTAGTTGAGCCTTCGTGCCACGTTTCGTAGGGTAAAGACGCGAATAGACCAAGTTATGTCTCAAATTGCACAAAAACGTGAAAAACTCCTCTATGGAGAGAGTTGAGCAATTCCAAAGCATCAATGTGGACCGTTGTACTCTATTTAGTGCTCTTAAAAGTCTAACTTGCTAGTTGAGCCTTCGTGCCACGTTTCGTAAGGGTAAAGACGCGAATAGACCAAGTTATGTCTCAAATTGCACAAAAACGTGAAAAACTCCTCTATGGAGAGAGTTGAGCAATTCCAAAGCATCAATGTGGACCGTTGTACTCTATTTAGTGCTCTTAAAAGTCTAACTTGCTAGTTGAGCCTTCGTGCCACGTTTCGTAAGGTAAAGACGCGAATAGACCAAGTTATGTCTCAAATTGCATAAAAACGTGAAAAGCTCCTCTATGGAGAGAGTTGAGGAATTCCAAAGCATCAATGTGGACCGTTGTACTCTATTTAGTGCTCTTAAAAGTCTAACTTGCTAGTTGAGCCTTCGTGCCACGTTTCGTAAGGTAAAGACGCGAATAGACCAAGTTATGTTCTGAAATTGCACAAAAACGTGAAAAGCTCCTCTATGGAGAGAGTTGAGCAATTCCAAAGCATCAATGTGGACCGTTGTACTCTATTTAGTGCTCTTAATAGTCTAACTTGCTAGTTGAGCCTTCGTGCCACGTTTCGTAAGGTAAAGACGCGAATAGACCAAGTTATGTCTCAAATTGCACAAAAACGTGAAAAGCTCCTCTATGGAGAGAGTTGAGCAATTCCAAAGCATCAATGTGGACCGTTGTACTCTATTTAGTGCTCTTAAAAGTCTAACTTGCTAGTTGAGCCTTCGTGCCACGTTTCGTAAGGTAAAGACGCGAATAGACCAAGTTATGTCTCAAATTGCACAAAAACGTGAAAAGCTCCTCTATGGAGAGAGTTGAGCAATTCCAAAGCATCAATGTGGACCGTTGTACTCTATTTAGTGCTCTTAAAAGACTAACTTGCTAGTTGAGCCTTCGTGCCACGTTTCGTAGGGTAAAGACGCGAAATAGACCAAGTTATGTCTCAAATTACATAAAAACGTGAAAAGCTCCTCTATGGAGAGAGTTGAGCAATTCCAAAGCATCAATGTGGGCCGTTGTACTCTATTTAGTGCTCTTAAAAGTCTAACTTGCTAGTTGAGCCTTCTTGCCACGTTTCGTAAGGTAAAGACGCGAATAGACCAAGTTATGTCTCAAATTGCACAAAAACGTGAAAAACTCCTCTAATGGAGAGAGTTGAGCAATTCCAAAGCATCAATGTGGACCGTTGTACTCTATTTAGTGCTCTTAAAAGTCTAACTTGCTAGTTGAGCCTTCGTGCCACGTTTCGTAAGGTAAATATACGAATAGACCAAGTTATGTCTCGAATTGCACAAAAACGTGAAAAGCTCCTCTATGGAGAGAGTTGAACAATTCCAAAGCATCAATGTGGACCTTTGTACTCTATTTAGTGCTCTTAAAAGTCTAACTTTCTAGTTGAGCCTTCGTGCCACGTTTCGTAAGGTAAAGACGCGAATAGACCAAGTTATGTCTCGAATTGCACAAAAACATGAAAAGCTCCTCTATGGAGAGAGTTGAGCAATTCCAAAGCATCAATGTGGACCGTTGTACTCTATTTAGTGCTCTTAAAAGTCTAACTTGCTAGTTGAGCCTTCGTGCCACGTTTCGTAAGGTAAAGACGCGAATAGACCAAGTTATGTCTCAAATTGCACAAAAACGTGAAAAGCTCCTCTATGGAGAGAGTTGAGCAATTCCAAAGCATCAATGTGGACCGTTGTACTCTATTTAGTGCTCTTAAAAGTCTAACTTGCTAGTTGAGCCTTCGTGCCACGTTTCGTAAGGTAAATACTGCGAATAGACCAAGTTATGTCTCGAATTGCAGCAAATACGTGAAAAGCTCCTCTATGGAGAGATTTGAGCAATTCCAAAGCATCAATGTGGGACCGTTGTACTCTATTTAGTGCTCTTAAAAGTCTAACTTGCTAGTTGAGCCTTCGTGCCACGTTTCGTAAGGTAAAGACGCGAATAGACCAAGTTATGTCTCAAATTGCACAAAAACGTGAAAAGCTCCTCTATGGAGAGAGTTGAGCAATTCCGAAGCATCAATGTGGACCGTTGTACTCTATTTAGTGCTCTTAAAAGATCTAACTTGCTAGTTGAGCCTTCGTGCCACGTTTCGTAAGGTAAAGACGCGAATAGACCAAGTTATGTCTCAAATTGACATAAAAACGTGAAAAGCTCCTCTATGGAGAGAGTTGAGCAATTCCAAAGCATCAATGTGGGACCGTTGTACTCTATTTAGTGCTCTTAAAAGTCTAACTTGCTAGTTGAGCCTTCGTGCCACGTTTCGTAAGGTAAAGACGCGAATAGACCAAGTTATGTCTCAAATTGCACAAAAACGTGAAAAAGCTCCTCTATGGAGAGAGTTGAGCAATTCCAAAGCATCAATGTGGACCGTTGTACTCTATTTAGTGCTCTTAAAAGTCTAACTTGCTAGTTGAGCCTTCGTGCCACGTTTCGTAAGGTAAATACGCGAATAGACCAAGTTATGTCTCGAATTGCACAAAAACGTGAAAAGCTCCTCTATGGAGAGAGTTGAAGCAATTCCAAAGCATCAATGTGGACCGTTGTACTCTATTTAGTGCTCTTAAAAGTCTAACTTTCTAGTTGAGCCTTCGTGCCACGTTTCGTAAGGTAAAGACGCGAATAGACCAAGTTATGTCTCGAATTGCACAAAAACAGTGAAAAGCTCCTCTATGGAGAGAGTTGAGCAATTCCAAAGCATCAATGTGGACCGTTGTACTCTATTTAGTGCTCTTAAAAGTACTAACTTGCTAGTTGAGCCTTCGTGCCACGTTTCGTAAGGTAAAGACAGCGAATAGACCAAGTTATGTCTCAAATTGCACAAAAACGTGAAAAACTCCTCTATGGAGAGAGTTGAGCAATTCCAAAGCATCAATGTGGACCGTTGTACTCTATTTAGTGCTCTTAAAAGTCTAACTTGCTAGTTGAGCATTCGTGCCACGTTTCGTAAGGTAAAGACGCGAATAGACCAAGTTATGTCTCAAATTGCACAAAAACGTGAAAAGCTCCTCTATGGAGAGAGTTGAGCAATTCCAAAGCATCAATGTAGACCATTGTACTCTATCTAGTGCTCTTAAAAGTCTAACTTGCTAGTTGAGCCTTCGTGCCACGTTTCGTAAGGTAAAGACGCGAATAGACCAAGTTATGTCTCGAATTGCACAAAAACGTGAAAAGCTCCTCTATGGAGAGAGTTGAGCAATTCCAAAGCATCAATGTGGACCGTTGTACTCTATTTAGTGCTCTTAAAAGTCTAACTTGCTAGTTGAGCCTTCGTGCCACGTTTCGTAAGGTAAAGACGCGAATAGACCAAGTTATGTCTCAAATTGCACAAAAACGTGAAAAGCTCCTCTATGGAGAGAGTTGAGCAATTCCAAAGCATCAATGTGGACCGTTGTACTCTATTTAGTGCTCTTAAAAGACTAACTTGCTAGTTGAGCCTTCGTGCCACGTTTCGTAGGGTAAAGACGCGAAAAGACCAAGTTATGTCTCAAATTACATAAAAACGTGAAAAGCTCCTCTATGGAGAGAGTTGAGCAATTCCAAAGCATCAATGTGGGACCGTTGTACTCTATTTAGTGCTCTTAAAAGTCTAACTTGCTAGTTGAGCCTTCGTGCCACGTTTCGTAAGGTAAATATGCGAATAGACCAAGTTATGTCTCGAATTGCACAAAAACGTGAAAAGCTCCTCTATGGAGAGAGTTGAGCAATTCCAAAGCATCAATGTGGGACCGTTGTACTCTATTTAGTGCTCTTAAAAGTCTAACTTGCTAGTTGAGCCTTCGTGCCACGTTTCGTAAGGTAAAGACGCGAATAGACCAAGTTATGTCTCAAATTGCACAAAAACGTGAAAAGCTCCTCTATGGAGAGAGTTGAGCAATTCCGAAGCATCAATGTGGACCGTTGTACTCTATTTAGTGCTCTTAAAAGTACTAACTTGCTAGTTGAGCCTTCGTGCCACGTTTCGTAGGGTAAAGACGCGAATAGACCAAGTTATGTCTCAAATTACATAAAAACGTGAAAAGCTCCTCTATGGAGAGAGTTGAGCAATTCCAAAGCATCAATGTGGGCCGTTGTACTCTATTTAGTGCTCTTAAAAGTCTAACTTGCTAGTTGAGCCTTCGTGCCACGTTTCGTAAGGTAAAGACGCGAATAGACCAAGTTATGTCTCAAATTGCACAAAAACGTGAAAAAGCTCCTCTAATGGAGAGAGTTGAGCAATTCCAAAGCATCAATGTGGACCGTTGTACTCTATTTAGTGCTCTTAAAAGTCTAACTTGCTAGTTGAGCCTTCGTGCCACGTTTCGTAAGGTAAATATACGAATAGACCAAGTTATGTCTCGAATTGCACAAAAACGTGAAAAGCTCCTCTATGGAGAGAGTTGAACAATTCCAAAGCATCAATGTGGACCGTTGTACTCTATTTAGTGCTCTTAAAAGTCTAACTTTCTAGTTGAGCCTTCGTGCCACGTTTCGTAAGGTAAAGACGCGAATAGACCAAGTTATGTCTCGAATTGCACAAAAACAAGAAAAGCTCCTCTATGGAGAGATTTGAGCAATTCCAAAGCATCAATGTGGGCCGTTGTACTCTATTTAGTGCTCTTAAAAGTCTAACTTGCTAGTTGAGCCTTCGTGCCACGTTTCGTAAGGTAAAGACGTGAATAGACCAAGTTACGTCTCAAATTGCACAAAAACGTGAAAAGCTCCTCTATGGAGAGAGTTGAGCAATTCCGAAGCATCAATGTGGACCGTTGTACTCTATTTAGTGCTCTTAAAAGACTAACTTGCTAGTTGAGCCTTCGTGCCACGTTTCGTAGGGTAAAGACGCGAAAAGACCAAGTTATGTCTCAAATTACATAAAAACGTGAAAAGCTCCTCTATGGAGAGAGTTAAGCAATTCCAAAGCATCAATGTGGGCCGTTGTACTCTATTTAGTGCTCTTAAAAGTCTAACTTGCTAGTTGAGCCTTCTTGCCACGTTTCGTAAGGTAAAGACGCGAATAGACCAAGTTATGTCTCAAATTGCACAAAAACGTGAAAAACTCCTCAATGGAGAGAGTTGAGCAATTCCAAAGCATCAATGTGGACCGTTGTACTCTATTTAGTGCTCTTAAAAGTCTAACTTGCTAGTTGAGCATTCGTGCCACGTTTCGTAAGGTAAAGACACGAATTGACCAAGTTATGTCTCAAATTGCGCAAAAACGTGAAAAGCTCCTCTATGGAGAGAGTTGAGCAATTCCAAAGCATCAATGTAGACCATTGTACTCTATCTAGTGCTCTTAAAAGTCTAACTTGCTAGTTGAGCCTTCGTGCCACGTTTCGTAAGGTAAAGACGCGAATAGACCAAGTTATGTCTCGAATTGCACAAAAACATGAAAAGCTCCTCTATGGAGAGAGTTGAGCAATTCCAAAGCATCAATGTGGACCGTTGTACTCTATTTAGTGCTCTTAAAAGTCTAACTTGCTAGTTGAGCCTTCGTGCCACGTTTCGTAAGGTAAAGACGCGAATAGACCAAGTTACGTCTCAAATTGCACAAAAACGTGAAAAGCTCCTCTATGGAGAGAGTTGAGCAATTCCAAAGCATCAATGTGGACCGTTGTACTCTATTTAGTGCTCTTAAAAGACGAACTTGCTAGTTGAGCCTTCGTGCCACGTTTCGTAAGGTAAATATGCGAATAGACCAAGTTATGTCTCGAATTGCGCAAAAACGTGAAAAGCTCCTCTATGGAGAGATTTGAGCAATTCCAAAGCATCAATGTGGGCCGTTGTACTCTATTTAGTGCTCTTAAAAGTCTAACTTGCTAGTTGAGCCTTCGTGCCACGTTTCGTAAGGTAAAGACGTGAATAGACCAAGTTACGTCTCAAATTGCACAAAAACGTGAAAAGCTCCTCTATGGAGAGAGTTGAGCAATTTCGAAGCATCAATGTGGACCGTTGTACTCTATTTAGTGCTCTTAAAAGGCTAACTTGCTAGTTGAGCCTTCGTGCCACGTTTCGTAGGGTAAAGACGCGAAAAGACCAAGTTATGTCTCAAATTACATAAAAACGTGAAAAGCTCCTCTATGGAGAGAGTTAAGCAATTCCAAAGCATCAATGTGGGCCGTTGTACTCTATTTAGTGCTCTTAAAAGTCTAACTTGCTAGTTGAGCCTTCTTGCCACGTTTCGTAAGGTAAAGACGCGAATAGACCAAGTTATGTCTCAAATTGCACAAAAACGTGAAAAACTCCTCAATGGAGAGAGTTGAGCAATTCCAAAGCATCAATGTGGACCGTTGTACTCTATTTAGTGCTCTTAAAAGTCTAACTTGCTAGTTGAGCCTTCGTGCCACGTTTCGTAAGGTAAATATACGAATAGACCAAGTTATGTCTCGAATTGCACAAAAACGTGAAAAGCTCCTCTATGGAGAGAGTTGAACAATTCCAAAGCATCAATGTGGACCGTTGTACTCTATTTAGTGCTCTTAAAAGTCTAACTTTCTAGTTGAGCCCTCGTGCCACGTTTCGTAAGGTAAAGACGCGAATAGACCAAGTTATGTCTCGAATTGCACAAAAACAAGAAAAGCTCCTCTATGGAGAGAGTTGAGCAATTCCAAAGCATCAATGTGGACCGTTGTACTCTATTTAGTGCTCTTAAAAGTCTAACTTGTTAGTTGAGCCTTCGTGCCACGTTTCGTAAGGTAAAGACGCGAATAGACCAAGTTATGTTTCCAATTGCACAAAAACGTGAAAAGCTCTTCTATGGAGAGATTTGAGCAATTCCAAAGCATCAATATGTGGGACGTTGTACTCTATTTAGTGCTCTTAAAAGTCTAACTTGCTAGTTGAGCCTTCGTGCCACGTTTCGTAAGGTAAAGACGCGAATAGACCAAGTTATGTCTCAAATTGCACAAAAGCGTGAAAAGCTCCTCTATGGAGAGAGTTGAGCAATTCCAAAGCATCAATGTGGACCGTTGTACTCTATTTAGTGCTCTTAAAAGTCTAAATTGCTAGTTGAGCATTCGTGCCACGTTTCGTAGGGTAAAGACGCGAAAAGACCAAGTTATGTCTCAAATTACATAAAAACGTGAAAAGCTCCTCTATGGAGAGAGTTAAGCAATTCCAAAGCATCAATGTGGGCCGTTGTACTCTATTTAGTGCTCTTAAAAGTCTAACTTGCTAGTTGAGCCTTCTTGCCACGTTTCGTAAGGTAAAGACGCGAATAGACCAAGTTATGTCTCAAATTGCACAAAAACGTGAAAAACTCCTCAATGGAGAGAGTTGAGCAATTCCAAAGCATCAATGTGGACCGTTGTACTCTATTTAGTGCTCTTAAAAGTCTAACTTGCTAGTTGAGCCTTCGTGCCACGTTTCGTAAGGTAAATATACGAATAGACCAAGTTATGTCTCGAATTGCACAAAAACGTGAAAAGCTCCTCTATGGAGAGAGTTGAACAATTCCAAAGCATCAATGTGGACCGTTGTACTCTATTTAGTGCTCTTAAAAGTCTAACTTTCTAGTTGAGCCTTCGTGCCACGTTTCGTAAGGTAAAGACGCGAATAGACCAAGTTATGTCTCGAATTGCACAAAAACAAGAAAAGCTCCTCTATGGAGAGAGTTGAGCAATTCCAAAGCATCAATGTGGACCGTTGTACTCTATTTAGTGCTCTTAAAAGTCTAACTTGTTAGTTGAGCCTTCGTGCCACGTTTCGTAAGGTAAAGACGCGAATAGACCAAGTTATGTTTCCAATTGCACAAAAACGTGAAAAGCTCTTCTATGGAGAGATTTGAGCAATTCCAAAGCATCAATATGTGGGACGTTGTACTCTATTTAGTGCTCTTAAAAGTCTAACTTGCTAGTTGAGCCTTCGTGCCACGTTTCGTAAGGTAAAGACGCGAATAGACCAAGTTATGTCTCAAATTGCACAAAAGCGTGAAAAGCTCCTCTATGGAGAGAGTTGAGCAATTCCAAAGCATCAATGTGGACCGTTGTACTCTATTTAGTGCTCTTAAAAGTCTAAATTGCTAGTTGAGCATTCGTGCCACGTTTCGTAAGGTAAAGACACGAATTGACCAAGTTATGTCTCAAATTGCGCAAAAACGTGAAAAGCTCCTCTATGGAGAGAGTTGAGCAATTCCAAAGCATCAATGTAGACCATTGTACTCTATCTAGTGCTCTTAAAAGTCTAACTTGCTAGTTGAGCCTTCGTCCCACGTTTCGTAAGGTAAAGACGCGAATAGACCAAGTTATGTCTCAAATTACATAAAAACGTGAAAAGCTCCTCCATGGAGAGAGTTGAGCAATTCCAAAGCATCAATATGGACCGTTGTACTCTATTTAGTGCTCTTAAAAGTCTAACTTGCTAGTTGAGCCTTCGTGCCACGTTTCGTAAGGTAAAGACGCGAATAGACCAAGTTATGTTTGAAATTCCACAAAAACGTGAAAAGCTCCTCTACGGAGAGAGTTGAGCAATTCCAAAGCATCAATGTGGACTGTTGTACTCTATTTAGTGCTCTTAATAGTCTAACTTGCTAGTTGAGCCTTCGTGCCACGTTTCGTAAGGTAAAGACGCGAATAGACCAAGTTATGTGTCAAATTACACAAAAACGTGAAAAGCTCCTCTCTGGAGAGATTTGAGCAATTCCAAAGCATCAACGTGGGCCGTTGTACTCTATTTAGTGCTCTTAAAAGTCTAACTTGCTAGTTGAGCCTTCGTGCCACGTTTCGTAAGGTAAAGACGCGAATAGACCAAGTTACGTCTCAAATTGCACAAAAACGTGAAAAGCTCCTCTATGGAGAGAGTTGAGCAATTCCAAAGCATCAATGTGGACCGTTGTACTCTATTTAGTGCTCTTAAAAGACTAACTTGCTAGTTGAGCCTTCGTGCCACGTTTCGTAGGGTAAAGACGCGAAAAGACCAAGTTACGTCTCAAATTGCACAAAAACATGAAAAGCTCCTCTATGGAGAGAGTTGAGCAATTCCAAAGCATCAATGTGGACCGTTGTACTCTATTTAGTGCTCTTAAAACTCTGACTTGCTAGTTGAGCCTTCGTGCCACGTTTCGTAAGGTAAAGACGCGAATAGACCAAGTTATGTCTCAAATTGCATAAAAACGTGAAAAGCTCCTCTATGGAGAGAGTTGAGCAATTCCCAAGCATCAATATGGACCGTTGTACTCTATTTAGTGCTCTTAAAAGTCTAACTTGCTAGTTGAGCCTTCGTGCCACGTTTCGTAAGGTAAAGACGCGAATAGACCAAGTTACGTCTCAAATTGCACAAAAACGTGAAAAGCTCCTCTATGGAGAGAGTTGAGCAATTCCGAAGCATCAATGTGGACCGTTGTACTCTATTTAGTGCTCTTAAAAGACTAACTTGCTAGTTGAGCCTTCGTGCCACGTTTCGTAGGGTAAAGACGCGAAAAGACCAAGTTATGTCTCAAATTACATAAAAACGTGAAAAGCTCCTCTATGGAGAGAGTTAAGCAATTCCAAAGCATCAATGTGGGCCGTTGTACTCTATTTAGTGCTCTTAAAAGTCTAACTTGCTAGTTGAGCCTTCTTGCCACGTTTCGTAAGGTAAAGACGCGAATAGACCAAGTTATGTCTCAAATTGCACAAAAACGTGAAAAACTCCTCAATGGAGAGAGTTGAGCAATTCCAAAGCATCAATGTGGACCGTTGTACTCTATTTAGTGCTCTTAAAAGTCTAACTTGCTAGTTGAGCCTTCGTGCCACGTTTCGTAAGGTAAATATACGAATAGACCAAGTTATGTCTCGAATTGCACAAAAACGTGAAAAGCTCCTCTATGGAGAGAGTTGAACAATTCCAAAGCATCAATGTGGACCGTTGTACTCTATTTAGTGCTCTTAAAAGTCTAACTTTCTAGTTGAGCCTTCGTGCCACGTTTCGTAAGGTAAAGACGCGAATAGACCAAGTTATGTCTCGAATTGCACAAAAACAAGGAAAAGCTCCTCTATGGAGAGAGTTGAGCAATTCCAAAGCATCAATGTGGACCGTTGTACTCTATTTAGTGCTCTTAAAAGTCTAACTTGTTAGTTGAGCCTTCGTGCCACGTTTCGTAAGGTAAAGACGCGAATAGACCAAGTTATGTTTCAAATTGCACAAAAACGTGAAAAGCTCTTCTATGGAGAGATTTGAGCAATTCCAAAGCATCAATATGTGGGACGTTGTACTCTATTTAGTGCTCTTAAAAGTCTAACTTGCTAGTTGAGCCTTCGTCCCACGTTTCGTAAGGTAAAGACGCGAATAGACCAAGTTATGTCTCAAATTACATAAAAACGTGAAAAGCTCCTCCATGGAGAGAGTTGAGCAATTCCCAAGCATCAATATGGACCGTTGTACTCTATTTAGTGCTCTTAAAAGTCTAACTTGCTAGTTGAGCCTTCGTGCCACGTTTCGTAAGGTAAATATACGAATAGACCAAGTTATGTCTCGAATTGCACAAAAACGTGAAAAGCTCCTCTATGGAGAGATTTGAGCAATTCCAAAGCATCAATATGTGGGACGTTGTACTCTATTTAGTGCTCTTAAAAGTCTAACTTTCTAGTTGAGCCTTCGTGCCACGTTTCGTAAGGTAAAGACGCGAATAGACCAAGTTATGTCTCGAATTGCACAAAAACAAGAAAAGCTCCTCTATGGAGAGAGTTGAGCAATTCCAAAGCATCAATGTGGACCGTTGTACTCTATTTAGTGCTCTTAAAAGTCTAAATTGCTAGTTGAGCATTCGTGCCACGTTTCGTAAGGTAAAGACACGAATTGACCAAGTTATGTCTCAAATTGCGCAAAAACGTGAAAAGCTCCTCTATGGACAGAGTTGAGCAATTCCAAAGCATCAATGTAGACCATTGTACTCTATCTAGTGCTCTTAAAAGTCTAACTTGCTAGTTGAGCCTTCGTCCCACGTTTCGTAAGGTAAAGACGCGAATAGACCAAGTTATGTCTCAAATTACATAAAAACGTGAAAAGCTCCTCCATGGAGAGAGTTGAGCAATTCCAAAGCATCAATATGGACCGTTGTACTCTATTTAGTGCTCTTAAAAGTCTAACTTGCTAGTTGAGCCTTCGTGCCACGTTTCGTAAGGTAAAGACGCGAATAGACCAAGTTATGTTTGAAATTCCACAAAAACGTGAAAAGCTCCTCTACGGAGAGAGTTGAGCAATTCCAAAGCATCAATGTGGACTGTTGTACTCTATTTAGTGCTCTTAAAAGTCTAACTTGCTAGTTGAGCCTTCGTGCCACGTTTCGTAAGGTAAAGACGCGAATAGACCAAGTTATGTGTCAAATTACACAAAAACGTGAAAAGCTCCTCTCTGGAGAGATTTGAGCAATTCCAAAGCATCAACGTGGGCCGTTGTACTCAATTTAGTGCTCTTAAAAGTCTAACTTGCTAGTTGAGCCTTCGTGCCACGTTTCGTAAGGTAAAGACGCGAATAGACCAAGTTACGTCTCAAATTGCACAAAAACGTGAAAAGCTCCTCTATGGAGAGAGTTGAGCAATTCCAAAGCATCAATGTGGACCGTTGTACTCTATTTAGTGCTCTTAAAAGACTAACTTGCTAGTTGAGCCTTCGTGCCACGTTTCGTAGGGTAAAGACGCGAAAAGACCAAGTTACGTCTCAAATTGCACAAAAACGTGAAAAGCTCCTCTATGGAGAGAGTTGAGCAATTCCAAAGCATCAATGTGGACCGTTGTACTCTATTTAGTGCTCTTAAAAGTCTAACTTGCTAGTTGAGCCTTCGTGCCACGTTTCGTAAGGTAAAGACGCGAATAGACCAAGTTATGTCTCAAATTGCATAAAAACGTGAAAAGCTCCTCTATGGAGAGAGTTGAGCAATTCCAAAGCATCAATATGGACCGTTGTGCTCTATTTAGTGCTCTTAAAAGTCTAACTTGCTAGTTGAGCCTTCGTGCCACGTTTCGTAAGGTAAAGACGCGAATAGACCAAGTTATGTTTGAAATTCCACAAAAACGTGAAAAGCTCCTCTACGGAGAGAGTTGAGCAATTCCAAAGCATCAATGTGGACCGTTGTACTCTATTTAGTGCTCTTAATAGTCCAACTTGCTAGTTGAGCCTTCGTGCCACGTTTCGTAAGGTAAAGACGCGAATAGACCAAGTTATGTGTCAAATTACACAAAAACGTGAAAAGCTCCTCTCTGGAGAGATTTGAGCAATTCCAAAGCATCAACGTGGGCCGTTGTACTCTATTTAGTGCTCTTAAAAGTCTAACTTGCTAGTTGAGCCTTCGTGCCACGTTTCGTAAGGTAAAGACGCGAATAGACCAAGTTACGTCTCAAATTGCACAAAAACGTGAAAAGCTCCTCTATGGAGAGAGTTGAGCAATTCCAAAGCATCAATGTGGACCGTTGTACTCTATTTAGTGCTCTTAAAAGACTAACTTGCTAGTTGAGCCTTCGTGCCACGTTTCGTGGGGTAAAGACGCGAAAACACCAAGTTACGTCTCAAATTGCACAAAAACGTGAAAAGCTCCTCTCTGGAGAGATTTGAGCAATTCCAAAGCATCAACGTGGGCCGTTGTACTCTATTTAGTGCTCTTAAAAGTCTAACTTGCTAGTTGAGCCTTCGTGCCACGTTTCGTAAGGTAAAGACGCGAATAGACCAAGTTACGTCTCAAATTGCACAAAAACGTGAAAAGCTCCTCTATGGAGAGAGTTGAGCAATTCCAAAGCATCAATGTAGACCATTGTACTCTATCTAGTGCTCTTAAAAGTCTAACTTGCTAGTTGAGCCTTCGTCCCACGTTTCGTAAGGTAAAGACGCGAATAGACCAAGTTATGTCTCAAATTACATAAAAACGTGAAAAGCTCCTCCATGGAGAGAGTTGAGCAATTCCAAAGCATCAATATGGACCGTTGTACTCTATTTAGTGCTCTTAAAAGTCTAACTTGCTAGTTGAGCCTTCGTGCCACGTTTCGTAAGGTAAAGACGCGAATAGACCAAGTTATGTTTGAAATTCCACAAAAACGTGAAAAGCTCCTCTACGGAGAGAGTTGAGCAATTCCAAAGCATCAATGTGGACTGTTGTACTCTATTTAGTGCTCTTAATAGTCTAACTTGCTAGTTGAGCCTTCGTGCCACGTTTCGTAAGGCAAAGACGCGAATAGACCAAGTTATGTGTCAAATTACACAAAAACGTGAAAAGCTCCTCTCTGGAGAGATTTGAGCAATTCCAAAGCATCAACGTGGGCCGTTGTACTCAATTTAGTGCTCTTAAAAGTCTAACTTGCTAGTTGAGCCTTCGTGCCACGTTTCGTAAGGTAAAGACGCGAATAGACCAAGTTATGTTTGAAATTCCACAAAAACGTGAAAAGCTCCTCTACGGAGAGAGTTGAGCAATTCCAAAGCATCAATGTGGACCGTTGTACTCTATTTAGTGCTCTTAATAGTCCAACTTGCTAGTTGAGCCTTCGTGCCACGTTTCGTAAGGTAAAGACGCGAATAGACCAAGTTATGTGTCAAATTACACAAAAACGTGAAAAGCTCCTCTCTGGAGAGATTTGAGCAATTCCAAAGCATCAACGTGGGCCGTTGTACTCTATTTAGTGCTCTTAAAAGTCTAACTTGCTAGTTGAGCCTTCGTGCCACGTTTCGTAAGGTAAAGACGCGAATAGACCAAGTTACGTCTCAAATTGCACAAAAACGTGAAAAGCTCCTCTATGGAGAGAGTTGAGCAATTCCAAAGCATCAATGTGGACCGTTGTACTCTATTTAGTGCTCTTAAAAGACTAACTTGCTAGTTGAGCCTTCGTGCCACGTTTCGTGGGGTAAAGACGCGAAAAGACCAAGTTACGTCTCAAATTGCACAAAAACGTGAAAAGCTCCTCTATGGAGAGAGTTGAGCAATTCCAAAGCATCAATGTGGACCGTTGTACTCTATTTAGTGCTCTTAAAACTCTAACTTGCTAGTTGAGCCTTCGTGCCACGTTTCGTAAGGTAAAGACGCGAATAGACCAAGTTATGTCTCGAATTGCACAAAAACATGAAAAGCTCCTCTATGGAGAGAGTTGAGCAATTCCAAAGCATCAATGTGGACCGTTGTACTCTATTTAGTGCTCTTAAAAGTCTAACTTGCTAGTTGAGCCTTCGTGCCACGTTTCGTAAGGTAAAGACGCGAATAGACCAAGTTATTTCTCAAATTGCACAAAAGCGTGAAAAGCTCCTCTATGGAGAGAGTTGAGCAATTCCAAAGCATCAATGTGGACCGTTGTACTCTATTTAGTGCTCTTAAAAGTCTAACTTGCTAGTTGAGCATTCGTGCCACGTTTCGTAAGGTAAAGACACGAATTGACCAAGTTATGTCTCAAATTGCGCAAAAACGTGAAAAGCTCCTCTATGGAGAGAGTTGAGCAATTCCAAAGCATCAATGTAGACCATTGTACTCTATCTAGTGCACTTAAAAGTCTAACTTGCTAGTTGAGCCTTCGTCCCACGTTTCGTAAGGTAAAGACGCGAATAGACCAAGTTATGTCTCAAATTGCATAAAAACGTGAAAAGCTCCTCTATGGAGAGAGTTGAGCAATTCCAAAGCATCAATGGGGACCGCTGTACTCTATCTTGTTGAATATATGTTTGAGTGATTACAACGGCATGTTTTGATTGAACTTTAATCTATTGACTGTATTGAGAAACCTAGGTGCATATGCCTACTTGATTAGTTTAGGAATTCAAGACTTATATTAAACTAGTTCAATTGTGCTTATTTGATGATTTGATTATTGAACTAACGTGGACTAATTGCAAGAAACCCTAAAAGGGTTTACATAGCATGTTTTGAGTATGATTTGTGTGTAGGGTGACCAAAACGTAAATTGGTCCTAATGTCATCCTTGACCAACATTAGTGAAGGCTTAATCAGTGTCAAACATGATTAAGAAAGTAAATTTCGTGGTCAACATAAGTCAAGTGTTGCCAAAGATGTCTTGGAGCTTAATTGGGATCAATTGAAGTAAAATTAACTTCCTAGTCAAAGTCAGAATCGACGGACGTGACGTGGCAGCTGACATGGCATTGTTGACATGGCATTGATGACATGGCAAAGAAGACAAGTTAACCATAGTTACATCTTAACTAGAAGACTTGGAGCCAAAAGAGAAGAGAAGGAAAAGTTGATTTGAAAGAAGGAGACAAGAGGTACAACAAGTCTTATGACAAGTTTTTCTCTTCAAATGTGTGGGAAGCTTTATTTCAAAACCATTTCTCTTTCCCACCAAGACACTCCACATCCAATGGATCATATTCTCTCTACATCAAAATCACATTTTAATCCAATGGCCAAAGATTCAAGCTTTATTCTTATCTTTCCTACTTTACATCCTATGGCCAAAATTGAATCTTCACTTGATCCAAAGGCCATGATTTACTCCACCTAAGAGACAAACTTTTCTCAAGTCAATGGTTGTATCTTTCAAGATGCCTCTAAAGTCTATATCCATTCAAAAGCCATGATTTACTCCACCTAAAAGACAAACTTTTCTCAAGTCAATTGTTGTATCTTTCAAGGTGGCCTCCAAAGTCTATATCCATCCAAAAGCCATTATTTCTTCCTACCAAAAAAGACTTGTTGTAATCATTTTCACACTTCTCTAAGCCTTCTAACGTCTATAATGATCCAAGGGTCCATATCTTTCATATCAATCCAATGGCCCTCATTTCATGAGCTTACACTCCACAATTTTCTATATAAACTAACTCTTTGTCTATGGTGCATATACTTGGCCGAAAATTACACTCTCTCTCTCTAGTGTTCTTCATCTTCTAAGCTTTCATCCTTTCACTCATTCATTCCTTGATTACATACTTGATTTTGAAGAGAGATCATATACACTAGCCAAGCAAAGCTTTATTGTTACTCTTGAGCCTTTCTTACTTGATTCTTATCTTTTCCTCAAGAGCCATTTTCTTACTTGAACAATCTGATTTCCAGAACATAAATTGAGCCTAAACACTTCCATATCTAGCTACTCAAAGAGCCATACCTTGAGCTTAAACTACTTCTCTACCCGGCTGTCATAAAGAGCCTATTTGAGAATTCAACTTGTTGATTTGTGTTCTCGGTGAGACCGAGGTGTATTGTTCATAAGAGTTTGTGTGGTGAGCTATAAACCACACGGTGTGTAAAGTTTGGTGTTTGAGCTACAAAAACACTGGTTGTATGAGTTCCGCTTGACTCGGTTGAACAAGCTATAGTGGAGTGTTTGAAATTCCCAAGTGGGACTTGGGGAGTGGAGTAGGCTTGGGTTAAGCCGAACCACTATAAATCTCTTTGCCCTCATTACTTTACAGCAATTTCATTTTAGCATATCATACTTGCATTGCATACTTGAAATTGGACATCTAGGGTGATAGAATCAAGCTTGTGCATACATTTGTTGAATCTGATTTTGTGCTTCATTACAACTTGTTTTGGTGTGTGATATTCATTTTGATCATTTGACTTGATTCTTGTTGTTAAGTTTGATTTATGTGATTATCTTTGCATACATTTATATTCAACTTATTTACATTGCTTCCGCTTAGGGTGAAACTCAATTGAAACAAAAAGAGGTGACTTAGTCTAAATTTGATTAAGATCACAATTCACCGCCCCTCTTGTGGTGCCATCCGATCCAACATATCTAGTGCTCTTAAAAGTCTAACTTGCTAGTTGAGCCTTCGTGCCACGTTTCGTAAGGTAAAGACGCGAATAGACCAAGTTATGTCTCAAATTGCATAAAAACGTGAAAACCTCCTCTATGGAGAGAGTTGAGCAATTCCAAAGCATCAATGTAGACCATTGTACTCTATCTAGTGCTCTTAAAAGTCTAACTTGCTAGTTGAGCCTTCGTCCCACGTTTCGTAAGGTAAAGACGCGAATAGACCAAGTTATGTCTCAAATTGCATAAAAACGTGAAAAGCTCCTCTATGGAGAGAGTTGAGCAATTCCAAAGCATCAATGGGGACCGCTGTACTCTATCTAGTGCTCTTAAAAGTCTAACTTGCTAGTTGAGCCTTCGTGCCACGTTTCGTAAGGTAAAGACGCGAATAGACCAAGTTATGTCTCAAATTGCATAAAAACGTGAAAAGCTCCTCTATGGAGAGAGTTGAGCAATTCCAAAGCATCAATTTGGACCGTTGTACTCTATTTAGTGCTCTTAAAAGTCTAACTTGCTAGTTGAGCATTCGTGCCACGTCTCGTAAGGTAAAGACGCGAATAGACCAAGTTATGTTTGAAATTCCACAAAAACGTGAAAAGCTCCTCTACGGAGAGAGTTGAGCAATTCCAAAGCATCAATGTGGACCGTTGTACTCTATTTAGTGCTCTTAATAGTCTAACTTGCTAGTTGAGCCTTCGTGCCACGTTTCGTAAGGTAAAGACGCGAATAGACCAAGTTATGTGTCAAATTGCACAAAAACGTGAAAAGCTCCTCTCTGGAGAGATTTGAGCAATTCCAAAGCATCAACGTGGGCCGTTGTACTCTATTTAGTGCTCTTAAAAGTCTAACTTGCTAGTTGAGCCTTCGTGCCACGTTTCGTAAGGTAAAGACGCGAATAGACCAAGTTACGTCTCAAATTGCACAAAAACGTGAAAAGCTCCTCTATGGAGAGAGTTGAGCAATTCCAAAGCATCAACGTGGACCGTTGTACTCTATTTAGTGCTCCTAAAAGACTAACTTGCTAGTTGAGCCTTCGTGCCACGTTTCGTAGGGTAAAGACGCGAAAAGACCAAGTTACGTCTCAAATTGCACAAAAACGTGAAAAGCTCCTCTATGGAGAGAGTTGAGCAATTCCAAAGCATCAATGTGGACCGTTGTACTCTATTTAGTGCTCTTAAAACTCTAACTTGCTAGTTGAGCCTTCGTGCCACGTTTCGTAAGGTAAATATGTGAATAGACCAAGTTCTGTCTCGAATTGCACAAAAACGTGAAAAGCTCCTCTATGGAGAGAGTTGAGCAATTCCAAAGCATCAATGTGGACCGTTGTACTCTATTTAGTGCTCTTAAAAGTCTAACTTGCTAGTTGAGCATTCGTGCCACGTTTCGTAAGGTAAAGACTCGAATTGACCAAGTTATGTCTCCAATTGCACAAAAACGTGAAAAGCTCCTCTATAGAGAGAGTTGAGCAATTCCAAAGCATCAATGTGGACCGTTGTACTCTATCTAGTGCTCTTAAAAGTCTAACTTGCTAGTTGAGCCTTCGTGCCACGTTTCGTAAGGTAAAGACGCGAATAGACCAAGTTATGTCTCAAATTGCATAAAAACGTGAAAAGCTCCTCTATGGAGAGAGTTTAGCAATTCCAAAGCATCAATGTAGACCATTGTACTCTATCTAGTGCTCTTAAAAGTCTAACTTGCTAGTTGAGCCTTCGTCCCACGTTTCGTAAGGTAAAGACGCGAATAGACCAAGTTATGTCTCAAATTGCATAAAAACGTGAAAAGCTCCTCTATGGAGAGAGTTGAGCAATTCCAAAGCATCAATGGGGACCGCTGTACTCTATCTAGTGCTCTTAAAAGTCTAACTTGCTAGTTGAGCCTTCGTGCCACGTTTCGTAAGGTAAAGACGCGAATAGACCAAGTTATGTCTCAAATTGCATAAAAACGTGAAAAGCTCCTCTATGGAGAGAGTTGAGCAATTCCAAAGCATCAATTTGGACCGTTGTACTCTATTTAGTGCTCTTAAAAGTCTAACTTGCTAGTTGAGCATTCGTGCCACGTTTCGTAAGGTAAAGACGCGAATAGACCAAGTTATGTTTGAAATTCCACAAAAACGTGAAAAGCTCCTCTACGGAGAGAGTTGAGCAATTCCAAAGCATCAATGTGGACCGTTGTACTCTATTTAGTGCTCTTAATAGTCTAACTTGCTAGTTGAGCCTTCGTGCCACGTTTCGTAAGGTAAAGACGCGAATAGACCAAGTTATGTGTCAAATTGCACAAAAACGTGAAAAGCTCCTCTCTGGAGAGATTTGAGCAATTCCAAAGCATCAACGTGGGCCGTTGTACTCTATTTAGTGCTCTTAAAAGTCTAACTTGCTAGTTGAGCCTTCGTGCCACGTTTCGTAAGGTAAAGACGCGAATAGACCAAGTTACGTCTCAAATTGCACAAAAACGTGAAAAGCTCCTCTATGGAGAGAGTTGAGCAATTCCAAAGCATCAATGTGGACCGTTGTACTCTATTTAGTGCTCTTAAAAGACTAACTTGCTAGTTGAGCCTTCGTGCCACGTTTCGTAGGGTAAAGACGCGAAAAGACCAAGTTACGTCTCAAATTGCACAAAAACGTGAAAAGCTCCTCTATGGAGAGAGTTGAGCAATTCCAAAGCATCAATGTGGACCGTTGTACTCTATTTAGTGCTCTTAAAACTCTAACTTGCTAGTTGAGCCTTCGTGCCACGTTTCGTAAGGTAAATATGTGAATAGACCAAGTTCTGTCTCGAATTGCACAAAAACGTGAAAAGCTCCTCTATGGAGAGAGTTGAGCAATTCCAAAGCATCAATGTGGACCGTTGTAGTCTATTTAGTGCTCTTAAAAGTCTAACTTGCTAGTTGAGCATTCGTGCCACGTTTCGTAAGGTAAAGACTCGAATTGACCAAGTTATGTCTCCAATTGCACAAAAACGTGAAAAGCTCCTCTATAGAGAGAGTTGAGCAATTCCAAAGCATCAATGTGGACCGTTGTACTCTATCTAGTGCTCTTAAAAGTCTAACTTGCTAGTTGAGCCTTCGTGCCACGTTTCGTAAGGTAAAGACGCGAATAGACCAAGTTATGTCTCAAATTGCATAAAAACGTGAAAAGCTCCTCTATGGAGAGAGTTTAGCAATTCCAAAGCATCAATGTGGACCGTTGTACTCTATTTAGTGCTCTTAAAAGTCTAACTTGCTAGTTGAGCCTTCGTGCCACGTTTCGTCAGGTAAATATGCGAATAGACCAAGTTATGTCTCGAATTGCACAAAAACGTGAAAAGCTCCTCTATGGAGAGAGTTGAGCAATTTCAAAGCATCAATGTGGACCGTTATACTCTATTTAGTGCTCCTAAAAGTCTAACTTGCTAGTTGAGCCTTCGTGCCACGTTTCGTAAGGTAAAGACGCGAATAGACCAAGTTATGTCTCGAATTGCACAAAAACGTGAAAAGCTCCTCTATGGAGAGAGTTGAGCAATTCCAAAGCATCAATGTGGACCGTTGTACTCTATTTAGTGCTCTTAAAAGTCTAACTTGCTAGTTGAGCCTTCGTGCCACGTTTCGTAAGGTAAAGACGCGAATAGACCAAGTTATGTCTCAAATTGCATAAAAACGTGAAAAGCTCCTCTATGGAGAGAGTTGAGCAATTCCAAAGCATCAATGTGGACCTTTGTACTCTATTTAGTGCTCTTAAAAGTCTAACTTGCTAGTTGAGCCATTGTGCCACGTTTCGTAAGGTAATTATGCGAATAGACCAAGTTATGTATCGAATTGCACAAAAACATGAAAAGCTCCTCTATGGAGAGAGTTGAGCAATTCCAAAGCATCAATATGGACCGTTGTACTCTATTTAGTGCTCTTAATAGTCTAACTTGCTAGTTGAGCCTTCGTCGCACGTTTCGTAAGGTAAAGACGCGAATAGACCAAGTTATGTCTCAAATTGCATAAAAACGTGAAAAGCTCCTCTATGGAGAGAGTTGAGCAATTCCAAAGCATCAATGTGGACCTTTGTACTCTATTTAGTGCTCTTAAAAGTCTAACTTGCTAGTTGAGCCATTGTGCCACGTTTCGTAAGGTAAATATGCGAATAGACCAAGTTATGTATCGAATTGCACAAAAACGTGAAAAGCTCCCCTATGGAGAGAGTTGAGCAATTCCAAAGCATCAATATGGACCGTTGTACTCTATTTAGTGCTCTTAAAAGTCTAACTTGCTAGTTGAGCCTTCGTGCCACGTTTCGTAAGGTAAACACGCAAATAGACCAAGTTACGTCTCAAATTGCACAAAAACGTGAAAAGCTCCTCTATGGAGAGAGTTGAGCAATTCCAAACCATCAATGTGGACCGTTGTACTCTATTTAGTGCTCTTAAAAGTCTAACTTGCTAGTTGAGCCTTCGTGCCACGTTTCGTAAGGTAAATATGCGAATAGACCAAGTTCTGTCTCGAATTGCACAAAAACGTGAAAAGCACCTCTATGGAGAGAGTTGAGCAATTCCAAAGCATCAATGTGGACCGTTGTACTCTATTTAGTGCTCTTAAAAGTCTAACTTGCTAGTTGAGCATTCGTGCCACGTTTCGTAAGGTAAAGACGCGAATTGACCAAGTTATGTCTCAAATTGCACAAAAACGTGAAAAGCTTCTCTATGGAGAGAGTTGAGCAATTCCAAAGCATCAATGTGGACCGTTGTACTCTATCTAGTGCTCTTAAAAGTCTAACTTGCTAGTTGAGCCATTGTGCCACGTTTCGTAAGGTAAATATGCGAATACACCAAGTTATGTCTCAAATTGCACAAAAACGTGAAAAACTCCTCTATGGAGAGAGTTGAGTAATTCCAAAGCATCAATGTGGACCGTTGTACTCTATTTAGTGCTCTTAAAAGTCTAACTTGCTAGTTGAGCCTTCGTGCCACGTTTCGTAAGGTAAAGACGCGAATAGACCAAGTTATGTCTCGTATTGCACAAAAACGTGAAAAGCTCCTCTATGGAGAGAGTTGAGCAATTCCAAAGCATTAATGTGGACCGTTGTACTCTATTTAGTGCTCTTAAAAGTCTAACTTGCTAGTTGAGCCTTCGTGCCACGTTTCGTAAGGTAAAGACGTGAATAGACCAAGTTATGTCTCAAATTGCATAAAAACGTGAAAAGCTCCTCTATGGAGAGAGTTGAGCAATTCCAAAGCATCAATGTGCATCGTTGTACTCTATTTAGTGCTCTGAAAAGTCTAACTTGGTAGTTGAGCCATTGTGCCACGTTTCGTAAGGTAAATATGCGAATAGACCAAGTTATGTCTCAAATTGCACAAAAACGTGAAAAACTCCTCTATGGAGAGAGTTGAGCAATTCCAAAGCATCAATGTGGACCGTTGTACTCTATTTAGTGCTCTTAAAAGTCTAACTTGCTAGTTGAGCCATTGTGCCACGTTTCGTAAGGTAAATATGCGAATAGACCAAGTTATGTCTCAAGTTGCACAAAAACGTGTAAAACTCCTCTATGCAGAGAGTTGAGCAATTCCAAAGCATCAATGTGGACCGTTGTACTCTATTTAGTGCGCTTAAAAGTCTAACTTGCTAGTTGAGCCTTCGTGCCACGTTTCGTAAGGTAAATATGCGAATAGACCAAGTTATGTCTCGAATTGCACAAAAACGTGAAAAGCTCCTCTATGGAGAGAGTTGAGCAATTCCAAAGCATCAATGTGGACTGTTGTACTCTATTTAGTGCTCTTAAATGTCTAACTTGCTAGTTGAGCCTTCGTGCCACGTTTCGTAAGGTAAAGACGCGAATAGACCAAGTTATGTCTCAAATTGCATAAAAACGTGAAAAGATCCTCTATGGAGAGAGTTGAGCAATTCCAAAGCATCAATGTGGACCGTTGTACTCTATTTAGTGCTCTTAAAAGTCTAACTTGATAGTTGAGCCATTGTGCCACGTTTCGTAAGGTAAATATGCGAATAGACCAAGTTATGTCTCAAATTGCACAAAAACGTGAAAAACTCCTCTATGGAGAGAGTTGAGCAATTCCAAAGCATCAATGTGGACCGTTGTACTCTATTTAGTGCTCCTAAAAGTCTAACTTGCTAGTTGAGCCTTCGTGCCACGTTTCGTATGGTAAAGACGCGAATAGACCAAGTTATGTCTCGAATTGCACAAAAACGTGAAAAGCTCCTCTATGGAGAGAGTTGAGCAATTCCAAAGCATCAATGTAGACCGTTGTACTCTATTTAGTGCTCTTAAAAGTCTAACTTGCTAGTTGAGCCATTGTGCCACGTTTCGTAAGGTAAATATGCGAATAGACCAAGTTATGTCTCAAATTGCACAAAAACGTGAAAAACTCCTCTATGGAGAGAGTTGAGCAATTCCAAAGCATCAATGTGGACCGTTGTACTCTATTTAGTGCGCTTAAAAGTCTAACTTGCTAGTTGAGCCTTCGTGCCACGTTTCGTAAGGTAAACATGCGAATAGACCAAGTTATGTCTCGAATTGCACAAAAACGTGAAAAGCTCCTCTATGGAGAGAGTTGAGCAATTCCAAAGCATCGATGTGGACCGTTGTACTCTATTTAGTGCTCCTAAAAGTCTAACTTGCTAGTTGAGCCTTCGTGCCACGTTTCGTAAGGTAAAGACGCGAATAGACCAAGTTATGTCTCGAATTCCATAAAAACGTGAAAAGCGCCTCTATGGAGAGAGTTGAGCAATTCCAAAGCATCAATGAGGACCGTTGTACTCTATTTAGTGCTCTTAAATGTCTAACTTGCTAGTTGAGCCTTCGTGCCACGTTTCGTAAGGTAAAGACACGGATAGACCAAGTTATGTCTCAAATTGCATAAAAACGTGAAAAGCTCCCCTATGGAGAGAGTTGAGCAATTCCAAAGCATCAATGTGGACCGTTGTACTCTATTTAGTGCTCTTAAAAGTCTAACTTGCTAGTTGAGCCTTCGTGCCACGTTTCGTAAGGTAAAGACGCGAATAGACCAAGTTATGTCTCAAATTGCACAAAAACGTGAAAAACTCCTCTATGGAGAGAGTTGAGCAATTCCAAAGCATCAATGTGGACCGTTGTACTCAATTTAGTGCTCTTAATAGTCTAACTTGCTAGTTGAGCCTTCGTGCCACGTTTCGTAAGGTAAATATGCGAATAGACCAAGTTATGTCTCAAATTGCACAAAAACGTGAAAAGCTCCTCTATGGAGAGAGTTGAGCAATTCCAAAGCATCAATGTGGACCGTTGTACTCTATTTAGTGCTCCTAAAAGTCTAACTTGCTAGTTGAGCCTTCGTGCCACGTTTCGTAAGGTAAAGACGCGAATAGACCAAGTTATGTCTCGAATTGCTCAAAAACGTGAAAAGCGCCTCTATGGAGAGAGTTGAGCAATTCCAAAGCATCAATGTGAAGCATCAATGTGGACCGTTGTACTCTATTTAGTGCTCGTAAAAGTCTAACTTGCTAGTTGAGCCATTGTGCCACGTTTCGTAAGGTAAATATGCGAATAGACCAAGTTATGTCTCAAATTCCACAAAAACGTGAAAAACTCCTCTATGGAGAGAGTTGAGCAATTCCAAAGCATCAATGTGGACCGTTGTACTCTATTTAGTGCTCTTAAAAGTCTAACTTGCTAGTTCAGCCTTCGTGCCACGTTTCGTAAGGTAAATATGCGAATAGACCAAGTTATGTCTCGAATTGCACAAAAACGTGAAAAGCTCCTCCATGGAGAGAGTTGAGCAATTCCAGAGCATCAATGTGGATCGTTGTACTCTATTTAGTGCACCTAAAAGTCTAACTTGCTAGTTGAGCCATTGTGCCACGTTTCGTAAGGTAAATATGCGAATAGACCAAGTTATGCATCGAATTGCACAAAAACTTGAAACGCTCCTCTATGGAGAGAGTTGAGCAATTCCAAAGCATCAATGTGGACCGTTGTAGTCCATTTAGTGCTCTTAATAGTCTAACTTGCTAGTTGAGCCTTCGTGCCACGTTTCGTAAGGTAAAGACGCGAATAGACCAAGTTATGTCTCAAATTGCATAAAAACGTGAAAAGCTCCTCTATGGAGAGAGTTGAGCAATTCCAAAGCATCAATGTGGACCGTTGTACTCTATTTAGTGCTCTTAAAAGTCTAACTTGCTAGTTGAGCCTTCGTGCCACGTTTCGTAAGGTAAATATGCGAAAGACCAAGTTATGTCTCGAATTGCACAAAAACGTGAAAAGCTCCTCTATGGAGAGAGTTGAGCAATTCCAAAGCATCAATGTGGACCGTTGTACTCTATTTAGTGCTCTTAAAAGTCTAACTTTCTAGTTGAGCCATTGTGCCACGTTTCGTAAGGTAAATATGCGAATAGACCAAGTTATGCATCGAATTGCACAAAAACTTGAAACGCTCCTCTATGGAGAGAGTTGAGCAATTCCAAAGCATCAATGTGGACCGTTGTAGTCCATTTAGTGCTCTTAATAGTCTAACTTGCTAGTTGAGCCTTCGTGCCACGTTTCGTAAGGTAAAGACGCGAATAGACCAAGTTATGTCTCAAATTGCATAAAAACGTGAAAAGCTCCTCTATGGAGAGAGTTGAGCAATTCCAAAGCATCAATGTGGACCGTTGTACTCTATTTAGTGCTCTTAAAAGTCTAACTTGATAGTTGAGCCATTGTGCCACGTTTCGTAAGGTAAATATGCGAATAGACCAAGTTATGTCTCAAATTGCACAAAAACGTTAAAAACTCCTCTATGGAGAGAGTTGAGCAATTCCAAAGCATCAATGTGGACCGTTGTACTCTATTTAGTGCTCTTAAAAGTCTAACTTGCTAGTTGAGCCTTCGTGCCACGTTTCGTAAGGTAAATATGCGAAAGACCAAGTTATGTCTCGAATTGCACAAAAACGTGAAAAGCTCCTCTATGGAGAGAGTTGAGCAATTCCAAAGCATCAATGTGGACCGTTGTACTCTATTTAGTGCTCTTAAAAGTCTAACTTGCTAGTTCAGCCTTCGTGCCACGTTTCGTAAGGTAAATATGCGAATAGACCAAGTTATGTCTCGAATTGCACAAAAACGTGAAAAGCTCCTCCATGGAGAGAGTTGAGCAATTCCAGAGCATCAATGTGGATCGTTGTACTCTATTTAGTGCACCTAAAAGTCTAACTTGCTAGTTGAGCCTTCGTGCCACGTTTCGTATCGTAAAGACGCGAATAGACCAAGTTATGTCTCGAATTGCATAAAAAGTGAAAAGCTCCTCTATGGAGAGAGTTGAGCAATTCCAAAGCATCAATGTGGACCGTTGTACTCTATTTAGTGCTCTTAAAAGTCTAACTTTCTAGTTGAGCCATTGTGCCACGTTTCGTAAGGTAAATATGCGAATAGACCAAGTTATGTCTCAAATTGCACAAAAACGTTAAAAACTCCTCTATGGAGAGAGTTGAGCAATTCCAAAGCATCAATGTGGACCGTTGTACTCTATTTAGTGCTCTTAAAAGTCTAACTTGCTAGTTGAGCCTTCGTGCCACGTTTCGTAAGGTAAAGATGCGAATAGACCAAGTTATGTCTCAAATTGCATAAAAACGTGAAAAGCTCCTCTATGGAGAGAGTTGAGCAATTCCAAAGCATCAATGTGGACCGTTGTACTCTATTTAGTGCTCTTAAAAGTCTAACTTGATAGTTGAGCCATTGTGCCACGTTTCGTAAGGTAAATATGCGAATAGACCAAGTTATGTCTCAAATTGCACAAAAACGTTAAAAACTCCTCTATGGAGAGAGTTGAGCAATTCCAAAGCATCAATGTGGACCGTTGTACTCTATTTAGTGCTCTTAAAAGTCTAACTTGCTAGTTGAGCCTTCGTGCCACGTTTCGTAAGGTAAATATGCGAAAGACCAAGTTATGTCTCGAATTGCACAAAAACGTGAAAAGCTCCTCTATGGAGAGAGTTGAGCAATTCCAAAGCATCAATGTGGACCGTTGTACTCTATTTAGTGCTCCTAAAAGTCTAACTTGCTAGTTGAGCCTTCGTGCCACGTTTCGTATGGTAAAGACGCGAATAGACCAAGCTATGTCTCGAATTGCACAAAAACGTGAAAAGCTCCTCTATGGAGAGAGTTGAGCAATTCCAAAGCATCAATGTGGACCGTTGTACTCTATTTAGTGCTCTTAAAAGTCTAACTTGCTAGTTGAGCCTTCGTGCCACGTTTCGTAAGTTAAAGACGCGAATAGACCAAGTTATGTCTCAAATTGCATAAAAACGTGAAAAGCTCCTCTATGGAGAGAGTTGAGCAATTCCAAAGCATCATTGTGGACCGTTGTACTCTATTTAGTGCTCTTAAAAGTCTAACTTGCTAGTTGAGCCATTGTGCCACGTTTCGTAAGGTAAATATGCGAAAAGACCAAGTTATGTATCGAATTGCACAAAAACGTGAAAAGCTCCTCTATGGAGAGAGTTGGGCAATTCCAAAGCATCAATGTGGACCGTTGTACTCTATTTAGTGCTCTTAAAAGTCTAACTTGCTAGTTGAGCCATTGTGTCACGTTTCGTAAGGTAAATATGCGAATAGACCAAGTTATGTCTCAAATTGCACAAAAACGTGAAAAGCTCCATTATGGAGAGAGTTGAGCAATTCCAAAGCATCAATGTGGACCGTTGTAGTCTATTTAGTGCTCCTAAAAGTCTAACTTGCTAGTTGAGCCTTCGTGCCACGTTTCGTAAGGTAAAGACGCGAATAGACCAAGTTATGTCTCGAATTGCACAAAAACGTGAAAAGCGCCTCTACGGAGAGAGTTGAGCAATTCCAAAGCATCAATGTGGACCGTTGTACTCTATTTAGTGCTCTTAAAAGTCTAACTTGCTAGTTGAGCCTTCGTGCCACGTTTCGTAAGGTAAAGACGCGAATAGACCAAGTTATGTCTCAAATTGCATAAAAACGTGAAAAGCTCCTCTATGGAGAGAGTTGAGCAATTCCAAAGCATCAATGTGGACCGTTGTACTCTATTTAGTGCTCTTTAAAGTCTAACTTGCTAGTTGAGCCATTGTGCCACGTTTCGTAAGGTAAATATGCGAATAGACCAAGTTATGTCTCAAATTCCACAAAAACGTGAAAAACTCCTCTATGGAGAGAGTTGAGCAATTCCAAAGCATCAATGTGGACCGTTGTACTCTATTTAGTGCTCTTAAAAGTCTAACTTGCTAGTTCAGCCTTCGTGCCACGTTTCGTAAGGTAAATATGCGAATAGACCAAGTTATGTCTCGAATTGCACAAAAACGTGAAAAGCTCCTCTATGGAGAGAGTTGAGCAATTCCAGAGCATCAATGTGGACCGTTGTACTCTATTTAGTGCACCTAAAAGTCTAACTTGCTAGTTGAGCCTTCGTGCCACGTTTCGTATCGTAAAGACGCGAATAGACCAAGTTATGTCTCGAATTGCATAAAAACGTGAAAAGCTCCTCTATGGAGAGAGTTGAGCAATTCCAAAGCATCAATGTGGACCGTTGTACTCTATTTAGTGCTCTTAAAAGTCTAACATTCTAGTTGAGCCATTGTGCCACGTTTCGTAAGGTAAATATGCGAATAGACCAAGTTATGTATCGAATTGCACAAAAACTTGAAACGCTCCTCTATGGAGAGAGTTGAGCAATTCCAAAGCATCAATGTGGACCGTTGTAGTCCATTTAGTGCTCTTAATAGTCTAACTTGCTAGTTGAGCCTTCGTGCCACGTTTCGTAAGGTAAAGACGCGAATAGACCAAGTTATGTCTCAAATTGAATAAAAACGTGAAAAGCTCCTCTATGGAGAGAGTTGAGCAATTCCAAAGCATCAATGTGGACCGTTGTACTCTATTTAGTGCTCTTAAAAGTCTAACTTGATAGTTGAGCCATTGTGCCACGTTTCGTAAGGTAAATATGCGAATAGACCAAGTTATGTCTCAAATTGCACAAAAACGTGAAAAACTCCTCTATGGAGAGAGTTGAGCAATTCCAAAGCATCAATGTGGACCGTTGTACTCTATTTAGTGCTCTTAAAAGTCTAACTTGCTAGTTGAGCCTTCGTGCCACGTTTCGTAAGGTAAATATGCGAAAGACCAAGTTATGTCTCGAATTGCACAAAAACGTGAAAAGCTCCTCTATGGAGAGAGTTGAGCAATTCCAAAGCATCAATGTGGACCGTTGTACTCTATTTAGTGCTCCTAAAAGTCTAACTTGCTAGTTGAGCCTTCGTGCCACGTTTCGTATGGTAAAGACGCGAATAGACCAAGCAATGTCTCGAATTGCACAAAAACGTGAAAAGTTCCTCTATGGAGAGAGTTGAGCAATTCCAAAGCATCAATGTGGACCGTTGTACTCTATTTAGTGCTCTTAAAAGTCTAACTTGCTAGTTGAGCCTTCGTGCCACGTTTCGTAAGTTAAAGACGCGAATAGACCAAGTTATGTCTCAAATTGCATAAAAACGTGAAAAGCTCCTCTATGGAGAGAGTTGAGCAATTCCAAAGCATCATTGTGGACCGTTGTACTCTATTTAGTGCTCTTAAAAGTCTAACTTGCTAGTTGAGCCATTGTGCCACGTTTCGTAAGGTAAATATGCGAAAAGACCAAGTTATGTATCGAATTGCACAAAAACGTGAAAAGCTCCTCTATGGAGAGAGTTGGGCAATTCCAAAGCATCAATGTGGACCGTTGTACTCTATTTAGTGCTCTTAAAAGTCTAACTTGCTAGTTGAGCCATTGTGCCACGTTTCGTAAGGTAAATATGCGAATAGACCAAGTTATGTCTCAAATTGCACAAAAACGTGAAAAGCTCCAATATGGAGAGAGTTGAGCAATTCCAAAGCATCAATGTGGACCGTTGTAGTCTATTTAGTGCTCCTAAAAGTCTAACTTGCTAGTTGAGCCTTCGTGCCACGTTTCGTAAGGTAAAGACGCGAATAGACCAAGTTATGTCTCGAATTGCACAAAAACGTGAAAAGCGCCTCTACGGAGAGAGTTGAGCAATTCCAAAGCATCAATGTGGACCGTTGTACTCTATTTAGTGCTCTTAAAAGTCTAACTTGCTAGTTGAGCCTTCGTGCCACGTTTCGTAAGGTAAAGACGCGAATAGACCAAGTTATGTCTCAAATTGCATAAAAACGTGAAAAGCTCCTCTATGGAGAGAGTTGAGCAATTCTAAAGCATCAATGTGGACCGTTGTACTCTATTTAGTGCTCTTAAAAGTCTAACTTGCTAGTTGAGCCATTGTGCCACGTTTCGTAAGGTAAATATGCGAATAGACCAAGTTATGTTTCAAATTGCACAAAAACGTGAAAAACTCCTCTATGGAGAGAGTTGAGCAATTCCAAAGCATCAATGTGGACCGTTGTACTCTATTTAGTGCGCTTAAAAGTCTAACTTGCTAGTTGAGCCTTCGTGCCACGTTTCGTAAGGTAAATATGCGAATAGACCAAGTTATGTCTCGAATTGCACAAAAACGTGAAAAGCTTCTCTATGGAGAGAGTTGAGCAATTCCAAAGCATCAATGTGGACCGTTGTACTCTATTTAGTGCTCCTAAAAGTCTAACTTGCTAGTTGAGCCTTCGTGCCACGTTTCGTAAGGTAAAGACGCGAATAGACCAAGTTATGTCTCGAATTCCACAAAAACGTGAAAAGCGCCTCTATGGAGAGAGTTGAGCAATTCCAAAGCATCAATGTGGACCGTTGTACTCTATTTAGTGCTCTTAAATGTCTAACTTGCTAGTTGAGCCTTCGTGCCACGTTTCGTAAGGTAAAGACGCGAATAGACCAAGTTATGTCTCAAATTGCATAAAAACGTGAAAAGATCCTCTATGGAGAGAGTTGAGCAATTCCAAAGCATCAATGTGGACCGTTGTACTCTATTTAGTGCTCTTAAAAGTCTAACTTGATAGTTGAGCCATTGTGCCACGTTTCGTAAGGTAAATATGCGAATAGACCAAGTTATGTCTCAAATTGCACAAAAACGTGAAAAACTCCTCTATGGAGAGAGTTGAGCAATTCCAAAGCATCAATGTGGACCGTTGTACTCTATTTAGTGCTCTTAAAAGTCTAACTTGCTAGTTGAGCCTTCGTGCCACGTTTCGTAAGGTAAATATGCGAATAGACCAAGTTATGTGTTGAATTGCACAAAAACGTGAAAAGCTCCTCTATGGAGAGAGTTGAGCAATTCCAAAGCATCAATGTGGACCGTTGTACTCTATTTAGTGCTCCTAAAAGTCTAACTTGCTAGTTGAGCCTTCGTGCCACGTTTCGTAAGGTAAAGACGCGAATAGACCAAGTTATGTCTCGAATTCCACAAAAACGTGAAAAGCGCCTCTATGGAGAGAGTTGAGCAATTCCAAAGCATCAATGTGGACCGTTGTACTCTATTTAGTGCTCTTAAATGTCTAACTTGCTAGTTGAGCCTTCGTGCCACGTTTCGTAAGCTAAAGACGCGAATAGACCAAGTTATGTCTCAAATTGCATAAAAACGTGAAAAGCTCCTCAATGGAGAGAGTTGAGCAATTCCAAAGCATCAATGTGGACCGTTGTACTCTATTTAGTGCTCTTAAAAGTCTAACTTGATAGTTGAGCCATTGTGCCACGTTTCGTAAGGTAAATATGCGAATAGACCAAGTTATGTATCAAATTGCACAAAAACGTGAAAAACTCCTCTATGGAGAGAGTTAGGCAATTCCAAAGCATCAATGTGGACCGTTGTACTCTATTTAGTGCTCTTAAAAGTCTAACTTCCTAGTTGAGCCTTCGTGCCACGTTTCGTTAGGTAAATATGCGAATAGACCAAGTTATGTTCTGAATTGCACAAAAACGTGAAAAGCTCCTCTATGGAGAGAGTTGAGCAATTCCAAAGCATCAATGTGGACCGTTGTACTCTATTTAGTGCTCTTAAAAGTCTAACTTGCTAGTTGAGACTTCGTGCCACGTTTCGTAAGTTAAAGACGCGAATAGACCAAGTTATGTCTCAAATTGCATAAAAACGTGAAAAGCTCCTCT
Organism: Tripterygium wilfordii; assembly: GCF_013401445.1. Taxonomy (NCBI): domain Eukaryota; kingdom Viridiplantae; phylum Streptophyta; class Magnoliopsida; order Celastrales; family Celastraceae; genus Tripterygium; species Tripterygium wilfordii. The sequence goes on along the minus strand of NW_024056282.1, from coordinate 9,533 downwards.
ATGGAGAGAGTTGAGCAATTCCAAAGCATCATTGTGGACCGTTGTACTCTATTTAGTGCTCTTAAAAGACTAACTTGCTAGTTGAGCCATTGTGCCACGTTTCGTAAGGTAAATATGCGAAAAGACCAAGTTATGTATCGAATTGCACAAAAACGTGAAAAGCTCCTCTATGGAGAGAGTTGGGCAATTCCAAAGCATCAATGTGGACCGTTGTACTCTATTTAGTGCTCTTAAAAGTCTAACTTGCTAGTTGAGCCATTGTGCCACGTTTCGTAAGGTAAATATGCGAATAGACCAAGTTATGTCTCAAATTGCACAAAAACGTGAAAAACTCCTCTATGGAGAGAGTTAGGCAATTCCAAAGCATCAATGTGGACCGTTGTACTCTATTTAGTGCTCTTAAAAGTCTAACTTCCTAGTTGAGCCTTCGTGCCACGTTTCGTTAGGTAAATATGCGAATAGACCAAGTTATGTTCTGAATTGCACAAAAACGTGAAAAGCTCCTCTATGGAGAGAGTTGAGCAATTCCAAAGCATCAATGTGGACCGTTGTACTCTATTTAGTGCTCTTAAAAGTCTAACTTGCTAGTTGAGACTTCGTGCCACGTTTCGTAAGGTAAAGACGCGAATAGACCAAGTTATGTCTCAAATTGCATAAAAACGTGAAAAGCTCCTCTATGAAGAGAGTTGAGCAATTCCAAAGCATCAATGTGGACCGTTGTACTCTATTTAGTGCTCTTAAAAGTCTAACTTGCTAGTTGAGCCATTGTGCCACGTTTCGTAAGGTAAATATGCGAATAGACCAAGTTATGTCTCAAATTGCACAAAAACGTGAAAAACTCCTCTATGGAGAGAGTTGAGCAATTCCAAAGCATCAATGTGGACCGTTGTACTCTATTTAGTGCGCTTAAAAGTCTAACTTGCTAGTTGAGCCTTCGTGCCACGTTTCGTAAGGTAAATATGCGAATAGACCAAGTTATGTCTCGAATTGCACAAAAACGTGAAAAGCTTCTCTATGGAGAGAGTTGAGCAATTCCAAAGCATCAATGTGGACCGTTGTACTCTATTTAGTGCTCCTAAAAGTCTAACTTGCTAGTTGAGCCTTCGTGCCACGTTTCGTAAGGTAAAGACGCGAATAGACCAAGTTATGTCTCGAATTCCACAAAAACGTGAAAAGCGCCTCTATGGAGAGAGTTGAGCAATTCCAAAGCATCAATGTGGACCGTTGTACTCTATTTAGTGCTCCTATAAGTCTAACTTGCTAGTTGAGCCTTCGTGCCACGTTTCGTAAGGTAAAGACGCGAATAGACCAAGTTATGTCTCGAATTGCACAAAAACGTGAAAAGCGCCTCTACGGAGAGAGTTGAGCAATTCCAAAGCATCAATGTGGACCGTTGTACTCTATTTAGTGCTCCTAAAAGTCTAACTTGCTAGTTGAGCCTTCGTGCCACGTTTCGTAAGGTAAAGACGCGAATAGACCAAGTTATGTCTCGAATTGCACAAAAACGTGAAAAGCTCCTCTACGGAGAGAGTTGAGCAATTCCAAAGCATCAATGTGGACCGTTGTACTCTATTTAGTGCTCTTAAAAGTCTAACTTGCTAGTTGAGCCTTCGTGCCACGTTTCGTAAGGTAAAGACGCGAATAGACCAAGTTATGTCTCAAATTGCATAAAAACGTGAAAAGCTCCTCCATGGAGAGAGTTGAGCAATTCCAAAGCATCAATGTGGACCGTTGTACTCTATTTAGTGCTCTTTAAAGTCTAACTTGCTAGTTGAGCCATTGTGCCACGTTTCGTAAGGTAAATATGCGAATAGACCAAGTTATGTCTCAAATTCCACAAAAACGTGAAAAACTCCTCTATGGAGAGAGTTGAGCAATTCCAAAGCATCAATGTGGACCGTTGTACTCTATTTAGTGCTCTTAAAAGTCTAACTTGCTAGTTCAGCCTTCGTGCCACGTTTCGTAAGGTAAATATGCGAATAGACCAAGTTATGTCTCGAATTGCACAAAAACGTGAAAAGCTCCTCTATGGAGAGAGTTGAGCAATTCCAGAGCATCAATGTGGACCGTTGTACTCTATTTAGTGCACCTAAAAGTCTAACTTGCTAGTTGAGCCTTCGTGCCACGTTTCGTATCGTAAAGACGCGAATAGACCAAGTTATGTCTCGAATTGCATAAAAACGTGAAAAGCTCCTCTATGGAGAGAGTTGAGCAATTCCAAAGCATCAATGTGGACCGTTGTACTCTATTTAGTGCTCTTAAAAGTCTAACATTCTAGTTGAGCCATTGTGCCACGTTTCGTAAGGTAAATATGCGAATAGACCAAGTTATGTATCGAATTGCACAAAAACTTGAAACGCTCCTCTATGGAGAGAGTTGAGCAATTCCAAAGCATCAATGTGGACCGTTGTAGTCCATTTAGTGCTCTTAATAGTCTAACTTGCTAGTTGAGCCTTCGTGCCACGTTTCGTAAGGTAAAGACGCGAATAGACCAAGTTATGTCTCAAATTGAATAAAAACGTGAAAAGCTCCTCTATGGAGAGAGTTGAGCAATTCCAAAGCATCAATGTGGACCGTTGTACTCTATTTAGTGCTCTTAAAAGTCTAACTTGATAGTTGAGCCATTGTGCCACGTTTCGTAAGGTAAATATGCGAATAGACCAAGTTATGTCTCAAATTGCACAAAAACGTGAAAAACTCCTCTATGGAGAGAGTTGAGCAATTCCAAAGCATCAATGTGGACCGTTGTACTCTATTTAGTGCTCCTAAAAGTCTAACTTGCTAGTTGAGCCTTCGTGCCACGTTTCGTAAGGTAAATATGCGAAAGACCAAGTTATGTCTCGAATTGCACAAAAACGTGAAAAGCTCCTCTATGGAGAGAGTTGAGCAATTCCAAAGCATCAATGTGGACCGTTGTACTCTATTTAGTGCTCCTAAAAGTCTAACTTGCTAGTTGAGCCTTCGTGCCACGTTTCGTATGGTAAAGACGCGAATAGACCAAGCAATGTCTCGAATTGCACAAAAACGTGAAAAGTTCCTCTATGGAGAGAGTTGAGCAATTCCAAAGCATCAATGTGGACCGTTGTACTCTATTTAGTGCTCTTAAAGTCTAACTTGCTAGTTGAGCCTTCGTGCCACGTTTCGTAAGTTAAAGACGCGAATAGACCAAGTTATGTCTCAAATTGCATAAAAACGTGAAAAGCTCCTCTATGGAGAGAGTTGAGCAATTCCAAAGCATCATTGTGGACCGTTGTACTCTATTTAGTGCTCTTAAAAGTCTAACTTGCTAGTTGAGCCATTGTGCCACGTTTCGTAAGGTAAATATGCGAAAAGACCAAGTTATGTATCGAATTGCACAAAAACGTGAAAAGCTCCTCTATGGAGAGAGTTGGGCGATTCCAAAGCATCAATGTGGACCGTTGTACTCTATTTAGTGCTCTTAAAAGTCTAACTTGCTAGTTGAGCCATTGTGCCACGTTTCGTAAGGTAAATATGCGAATACACCAAGTTATGTCTCAAATTGCACAAAAACGTGAAAAGCTCCAATATGGAGAGAGTTGTGCAATTCCAAAGCATCAATGTGGACCGTTGTAGTCTATTTAGTGCTCCTAAAAGTCTAACTTGCTAGTTGAGCCTTCGTGCCACGTTTCGTAAGGTAAAGACGCGAATAGACCAAGTTATGTCTCGAATTGCACAAAAACGTGAAAAGCGCCTCTACGGAGAGAGTTGAGCAATTCCAAAGCATCAATGTGGACCGTTGTACTCTATTTAGTGCTCTTAAAAGTCTAACTTGCTAGTTGAGCCTTCGTGCCACGTTTCGTAAGGTAAAGACGCGAATAGACCAAGTTACGTCTCAAATTGCATAAAAACGTGAAAAGCTCCTCTATGGAGAGAGTTGAGCAATTCCAAAGCATCAATGTGGACCGTTGTACTCTATTTAGTGCTCTTAAAAGTCTAACTTGCTAGTTGAGCCATTGTGCCACGTTTCGTAAGGTAAATATGCGAATAGACCAAGTTATGTCTCAAATTGCACAAAAACGTGAAAAACTCCTCTATGGAGAGAGTTGAGCAATTCCAAAGCATCAATGTGGACCGTTGTACTCTATTTAGTGCGCTTAAAAGTCTAACTTGCTAGTTGAGCCTTCGTGCCACGTTTCGTAAGGTAAATATGCGAATAGACCAAGTTATGTCTCGAATTGCACAAAAACGTGAAAAGCTTCTCTATGGAGAGAGTTGAGCAATTCCAAAGCATCAATGTGGACCGTTGTACTCTATTTAGTGCTCCTAAAAGTCTAACTTGCTAGTTGAGCCTTCGTGCCACGTTTCGTAAGGTAAAGACGCGAATAGACCAAGTTATGTCTCGAATTCCACAAAAACGTGAAAAGCGCCTCTATGGAGAGAGTTGAGCAATTCCAAAGCATCAATGTGGACCGTTGTACTCTATTTAGTGCTCTTAAATGTCTAACTTGCTAGTTGAGCCTTCGTGCCACGTTTCGTAAGGTAAATATGCGAATAGACCAAGTTATGTGTGGAATTGCACAAAAACGTGAAAAGCTCCTCTATGGAGAGAGTTGAGCAATTCCAAAGCATCAATGTGGACCGTTGTACTCTATTTAGTGCTCTTAAAAGTCTAACTTGCTAGTTGAGACTTCGTGCCACGTTTCGTAAGGTAAAGACGCGAATAGACCAAGTTATGTCTCAAATTGCATAAAATGTGATATAGACTTTAGAGGCATCTTGAAAGATACAACAATTGACTTGAGAAAAGTTTGTCTCTTAGGTGGAATAAATGATGGCCTTTGGATCAAATGAAGATTCAATTTTGGCCATAGGATGTAAAGTAGGAGAGATAAGAATAAAGCTTGAATCTTTGGCCATTGGATTAAAATGTGATTTTGATGTAGAGAGAATATGATCCATTGGATGTGGAGTGTCTTGGTGGGAAAGAGAAATGGTTTTGAAATAAAGCTTCCCACACATGTGAAGAGAAAAACTTGTCATAAGACTTGTTGTACCTCTTGTCTCCTCCTTTCAAATTAACTTTTCCTTCTCTTCTCTTTTTGGCTCCAAGTCTTCTAGTTAAGATGTAACTATGGTTAACTTGTCTTCTTTGCCATGTCATTAATGCCATGTCAACAATGCCATGTCAGCTGCCACGTCACGTCCGTCGATTCTGACTTTGTCTGGAAAGTTAATTTTACTTCAATTGATCCCAATTAAGCTCCAAGACATCTTTGGCAAAACTTGACTTATGTTGACCACGAAATTGACTTTCTTAATCATGTTTGACACTGATTAAGCCTTCACTAATGTTGGTCAAGGATGACATTAGGACCAATTTACGTTTTGGTCACCCTACACACAAATCATACTCAAGACATGCGATGTAAATCCTTTTAGGATTTCTTGCAATTAGTCCACGTTAGTTCAATAATCAAATCATCAAATAAGCACAATTGAACTAGTTTAATATAAGTCTTGAATTCCTAAACTAATCAAGTAGGCATATGCACCTAGGTTTCTCAATACAATCAATAGATCAAAGTTCAATCAAAACATGCCGTTGTAATCACTCAAACATATATTCAACATTCTCCCCCTTTTGATGATTACAAAATAACTTATGTAACTTTGAGCTATTTTCTTTAATTCACATGAGAAACTCTCCCCCTCACATTATGCTTCACACAAATAAACTTCCTATGAGCATATGTTTCAATAAACACAAGGGAATTGCAATTCAAGACAAATAAAGTATCAATAGGCAAGGTCTATACAATATGACATTCAAGTTCCTCCCCCTTAACCTATGCATATCAAACTTTAAAGTTCAAAGTATATTTCTCCCCCTTTATTTTGTAAATGCATCCAAAAGGTGTTCAATATAAGCAATGCATAAAATTCATACACATATCAAGGAATCATTCTCATGCCAAGATTACCTCTTAAAAATTCAAATCTCTCTTGGTTTAGAGGTTTCGTTAGTATGTCCGCAAGTTGGTTCATTGTGTCCACATACTCTAATTTAATTGTCCCTTGAGTCACATGATCTCCAATAAAATGATGCCTAATTTCAATATGTTTAGCCTTAGAATGATGCACCGGATTTTTAGAAAGGCTAATGGCACTAGTATTATCACAATATATAGGAATATCTTTTAATTTAAGTCCAAAATCATTTAGTTGTTGTCTAATCCATAAGAGTTGAGCACAACAACTCCCTATAGCCATATATTCGGCTTCGGTGGTAGATAGGGCAACACAAGGTTGTTTCTTGGAGAACCAAGAGATAAGCATACTCCCTAGGAATTGGCATGTACCCGAAGTACTCTTCCTATTTATCTTACATCCAGCAAAGTCGGCATCACTATATGCATGTAAATCAAACAATGAATTTTTGTCATACCATAAGCCAAGAGTTGATGTATGCCTAAGATACCTAAATATTCTCTTAACCGCTAGGAAATGAGAATGCATAGGCTGACTTTGAAATCTAGCACACATGCATACACTAAACATAATGTCGGGTCTACTAGAGGTCAAATACAAAAGTGAACCAATCATGGACCTATACATTTTAGAATCATAAGGTTGTCCATCTTCATCTTTTTCAAGTTTAGTTGACACACTCATAGGAGTAGGAGAAGGGTTCAAGGAATCAAAACCAAACTTCCTAAGCATATCATGAATATATTTAGTTTGACTAATATGTATACCTCCCTTAGTTTGTTTAACTTGTAGTCCTAAAAAGAAGGTAAGTTCACCCATCATAGACATCTCAAATTCACTTTTCATGCACAACTCAAATTCTTTGCACATAGCCTCATTAGTAGCACCAAATATAATGTCATCTACATATATTTGAACAATAAGCATGTCATGACCTTTTTCCTTTAAGAACAAAGTGCTATCAATTCTTCCTCTTTTAAAACCATTTTGAATTAAGAATGAGGAAAGTCTATCATACCATGCCTAGGTGCTTGTTTCAAACCATACAAGGCTTTTGTCAATTTATAAACATGGTTTGGAAAGTTAGGATCTTCAAATCCGGGTGGTTGCTTTACATACACATTCTCATTGATAAAACCATTCAAAAATGCACTTTTGACATCCATTTGATAAAGTTTAAAACCTTTGAAACATGCAAATGCCATAAGCAACCTAATAGCTTCTAACCTAGCTACGGGGGCAAATGTTTCTTCATAGTCAATCCCTTCTTCTTGGTTGTACCCTTGTGCAACCAACCTAGCCTTGTTTCTAATAACTTCACCATCTTCATTTCATTTTGTTCTTAAACACCCATTTAGTTCCAATTATGGTTTGGTCTTTAGGTCTTGGAACTAAATGCCAAACTTCATTCCTAGTGAATTGATTCAACTCATCTTGCATAGCAATAATCCATTTATCATCAAGCAAAGCATCATCATGTTTCTAGGTTCTATTTGAGAAATTAAAGGCATAAGAACCATGCACATCAACAATTAAAGCAGTATTCATTAAATTTGCAGTCACATTATCTACCACATTAGCATGCATATCATTATCATTAGGAGCTAAGTGAGATCTACGAGTCCTTACCCCTTGATGCAAATCGCCAATTATGAGTTGTTTGGGATGCTTGTGTTTGTCCTTCCATTGCAGCCATGATGTAGGAGCTGTAGTTTCACTATTGGAGGCCACGGGTGCAACCTCACTTTCTTCCAAGCCCACGGGTGCATCACTATTTTGTGTCTCCTCGTGCTCATTTCCTCCCTCTTTGCTTGGTCCATCATCTTTAGGTGTAGGAGAGTCATCTTTATCATCTTTTAAGCTCAACTTCTCCAAACCTAACTCAATGTCATCATTCTCAAGCAAAGGGTCAAATGCAAGAGTTTCAATAAATTTAACATGAATGGACTCTTCTATTCTCCTAGACTTTGGATTGTAAACTCTATAAGCTCTAGAAGTTAAAGCATAGCCAACAAATACACAAGGAGTAGATTTTGCATCAAATTTATCTAAGTCATCCTTAGTGTTTAGTACATAACATTTGCAACCAAAAACTCTAAAGTAGTCAACCTTAGGTTTTCTATCATTCCAAATCTCATAAGGTGTCTTATTTATCTTCTTTCTAATAGACAACCTATTTGTAACATAGCATGCACAATTAATGGCCTCGGCCCACAAGAACTTAGGCAAATCATGTTCACAAAGCATAGTCCTAGCAATTTCTTGTAAAGTTCTATTTTTCCTTTCTACACCCCATTTTGTTGGGGTGTCCTAGGTGAAGAGAAATCATGTCTAATGCCATATTCATCACATAGATCAATAAATGCATGATTATCAAATTCTCCTCCATGATCACTCCTAATCTTGCTAATGCTTATGTTCTTTTCATTTTGAAGCCTCTTGATTAGTTTTGAAAACTCATGAATGGTCTCATGTTTATGTGCAAGGAAAATCACCCAAGTATATCTAGAATAATCATCAACAATTACAAAGGCATAGGATCTACCACCTACACTTTTAACTCTACTTGGACCAAACAAATCAAGATGCAAAAGTTCTAAAACCTAGTAGTTGAAATCTGGTTTTTAGACTTGAAAGACTCCCTAGTGTGTTTTCCTCTAATGCATGGCTCACAAGCATCATACATGTCAAAGTTCAAAGAAGGTATGCCTCTAACAAGATTATTTCTAACCAATTTTTCAATTGTAGAAATTCCTATATGTCCTAATCTTTATGCCATATATTCACATCACTAACATTGGAAATCAAGCATTTAAGTTTGCAATCATTCAAGTCTTTCAAATTAATAGAATACACATTACCATCTCTTTTTCCTACAAGCACACATTCATTCATGGCATTTAAAAACTCACACTTTGAATCATCAAAACATATGCGCAAGCCACCATCACACAATTGAGAAATACTAAGAAGGTTAAAAGATAATCCATCAACTAATTGCACATTAGAGATAGAGAAAGAGGATACATCACCTATGGATCCTTGACCAAGGATCCTACCCTTCTTGTTGTCACCAAAAGTCACATGACCACCATTAGAGAACTTCTTGAGAGAAGAAAAAGAACTTGAGTTCCCGGTCATGTGTCTTGAGCAACCACTATCCAAGTACCACTTGGAAGCCTTAGAACTTTTGATTTTCAAGAACACCTACATTAGTTCAATTCGCTTTAGGTACCCAATTTCTTTTGGGTCCTAGGAGGTTAGCATCAAGAATCTTGGTTCCCTTTGGAACCCACATTTGCTTAACTTTCTTGCCAAACACATATTGAAACTTTGGAAAAACTTTGGCATTCAAGTTATGCATATATGCATCATTTGAAGAATGAAATGAAGTGCTAGCATACATAGAGCCTTGTGGAGCTCTAGGAGCCCTAGAATACCTTATGGGTTGCCCTAATTTCTTAGGAAACCCTACGGGTCTCTTGGACCAGATTTGATATCCTTCTTCCAAGGCTGATTTGGCACACCCTAATGGAATAGGCCTATGTCTATGGGGGGTATGTGGGGGGGACAAATGGAAGATG